>NC_135961.1:65311062-65416476 GCF_053455715.1 Rhinoraja longicauda | reverse complement strand
GGCGACAATCAGTGGGAGCCATCACTTGTACAGCAGACGATGGTGGGGGTAGGATTAGCTCAAGACACTTCCAGTTCCCAGCCCCACGACGTGGACTCTTCTGCTATGGGGCCGTAGAGCAACGGTGGGTCGTGGGCCTCTGATCGAACGCTGGTTAGCATTGACTCGGTGGGCCGAAGGGCCTGTTTCCACTCTGTATCTCTAAACTCAATTTAATATAATTGCCACAAGGTGTCTCTTGCAGTCAATATCTTCCGAACAGGAATTGAAGATGAATGAATGAATACTTTATTGTTACATGTGACAAGTCCCAGTGAAATACTTTGACTGCGTACCCAAGGTATGCAAATAGTCGCCACCTAAAGGGCGCCGGCAAAGTTGCAAAGTTCCCTCCAGGGGCCGGGTCCACTTTTGTTTATCCCCTCCCCCCCCCCCCTCACGGCAGTCCCCCCCGCACCAGGTCCGCCTTTGTTCCTTCCCCCGGCAGCGGCCTCCTCACTTCCACGTGTCCGTCCTCGTCCGTGGCGCCGTCGCCAGCCCCAGCCGCGGGCCCCGCAGACGCAGGGACCGATGGCCGCGGGCCCCACAGGCCCAGCGGCCAATGACCACGGGCTCCAGGGGCCAATGGCCGCGGGCCCCACAGACGCAGGGACCGATAACCGTGGGCCCCACAGACCCAGGGGCCAATGACCGCGGGCCCCACAGGCCCCGGGTCCAGTGACCGTGGGCTCCAGGGGCCGATGACCGCGGGCCCCGCAGACACAGGGGCCGATGGCCACGGGCTCCAGGGGCCGATAACAGCGGGCCCCACAGAGCCAGGGGCCGATGACCGCGGGCTCCGAGCCGCGAGGCTCCGGCATCGGCTTCCCCGCGGCCCACCGGGAGGCAAAGACCCGCGTGACGTTTCACCGACGAGGCAAGGCTGCACAAATGTACAAGGCTGTAAGAATGAATATTGATTTCTCTAACTTCAAGTAACCCTTGCACCCCCTCCCCCTCCGTCCCTCCCCCACTCAAGTCGTACCAGCTTCACAGTCGGCTTGTTGAGTCTCATTGTCTGTAACCTGTTTTCACCTAGCCCACAGCGAACAATGGCCTGTTTCCGTTAATTGTCGGTACTTTGTTTGCCTATCTTTCATTCATTCGCTCTATATCTCTCCACATCACCGTCTCTATCTCTCGTTTCCCTTTCCCCCCGACTCTCAGTCTGAAGAAGGGTCTCGACCCGAAACGTCACCCATTCCTTCTCTCCAGAGACGCTGCCTGTCCCGCTGAGTTACTCCAGCTTTTTGTGTCTATCTTCAGTGTAAGCTCGCTTTAATCTGCAGTTCCTTCCTACACAAATGTATTATTTTCCTTCTTGAGGCAGGTTATAAATAAATGTTATCAGTGCTGTTTGCTCTCGTTACCGTAACCACATGCTGTAGGAACACCCTTCCTGTCTCAGTGTACTCTGAAACCGCCAATTTGGAAGTGATCTCAGGTTACTGTGTCGATGTGGCGTGGCAGTCGAAGTTTAAACTGGGAATCTTTACAGGAGCATTAGTTGCAGCAGCTATATATTAGAGAGTAGGGGCGCAGCGGTAGAGTTGCTGCCTCACAGCGCCGGAGACCCGGGTTCCATCCCGACTACGGGCGCTGTCTGTACGGAGTTTGTACGTTCCCCCCGTGACCTGCGTGGGTTTTCTCCGGGATCTCCGGTTTCCTCCCACACTCCAAAGACGTCCAGGCTTGTTGGTAAATCGGCTTGGTATAAATGTGAAAGTTGTCCTTCGTGTGTGTAGGAGAGAGTGTTAGTGTGCGGGGATCGCTGGTCGGTGCGGACATGGTGGGCTGTCGGGCCTGTTTCCGCGCTGTACCTCAAAACTAAATTGACGTGGCACAATGCCGCAGCGGTAGAGTTGCTGCCTGACTCTTATACTCAAAGACCAAGTGGACCCGTTGGGCCCAAACCTCTCCTGCATTGGTGCAGCACCCTCTCCTCCCCCCCTCTCCCCCATCCCCCCCCCCCTCACCTCTCCCCCATCCCCCCCACCCCCCTCAATAAGAGTATAGGAACTGCAGATGCTGGTTTATACCAAAGATACACACAAAGTGCTGGACTCATTCAGTTGGTCAGGCAGCATCTCCAGAGAAAAAGGGTGGGTGATGTTTCAGTTCGGAACCAGTCTGAGGAAGGGTTCTGACCGGAAACGTCACCCATTCCTTTTCTCCAGAGATGCTGCCTGACCCGCTGAGTTACTCCAGCGTTTAGTGTCTATTGCTTCTATTTAACGCCCTGACTTATCCGTCAATGAACCCTGGCTCAACGGGTAGCATTCCTGTCTCTGGGTCAGAAGGTGATGGGTTCAAGTCCTGCTTTGGGAAGTCTGATGGGGTAATACATTTACAGTGAAGGAGATAGGGTTAGAAAATAATTGCAGATGCTGGTACAAATCGAAGGTATGGCCTCCTCCTGCACCTATTGTCTATTGTCTGCCTCTCAGTCAAAGTCTCAAGTCAACTGGAGAATAGAATTGTGGAGGTAGACACAAAAAGCTGTAGTGACCCAGCGGGACAGGCAGCATCTCTGGAGAGAAGGAACAGGTGACGTTTCGGGTCGAGACCCTTCTTCAGACTTGTTTGGAATACGATGGGTCGCTCTAGACAAGAGGGAACATTACCGACTGGCCCGCTCCACACTGCAGGATAGACAATAGACAATAGGTGCAGGAGGAGGCCATTCGGCCCTTCGAGCCAGCACCGCCATTCAATGTGATCATGGGTGATCATTCTCAATCAGTACCCCGTTCCTGCCTTCTCCCCATACCCCCTGACTCTGCTGTCCTTAAGAGCTCTATCTAGCTCTCTCTTGAATGCATTCAGAGAATTGGCCTCCAACGCCTTCTGAGGCAGAGAATTCCACAGATTTACAACTCACAGATCCCCTCTCATCCTTCTAATTTCCAGTGTATACAAGCCTAGTCGCTCCAGCCTTTCAACAAAGACGTACAGGTATGTAGGTTAATTGGCTGGGTAAATGTAAAAATTGTCCCTAGTGGGTGTAGGATAGTGTTAATGTACGGGGATCACTGGGCGGCACGGACATGGAGGGCCGAAAAGGCCTGTTTCCGGCTGTATATATATGATATGATATGATGATGATACGACAGTCCCGCCATTCCGGGAATTAACCTAGTAAACCTACGCTGCACGCCCTCAATAGCAAGAATATCCTTCCTCAAATTTGGAGACCAAAACTGCACACATCATGCTCCATACTGCAGGAGTAAGCTCCACACTTCAGTGACGCACTGAAGCTCGGTGCAGCCAACGCCAAGACTCTGCGGAGGAACACCACAGTCTAGGGTCCTTCCTTCCTTCCTTCCTTCCTTCCTTCCTTCCTTCCTTCCTTCCACTGCTGGACATTGAGGGGCAGGATTGCACCATCTTTCCCTAATTGTTCTTGGTCAGGAAGCAACCGCAGATGCTGGTTTACACCGAAGATAGACACAAAGTGCTGGAGTAACTCAGCGGGACAGGCAGCATCTCCGGAGAGAAGGAATGGGTGACGTTTCGGGTCGAGACCCTTCACAGTTCAGTTAGTCTTCGGCGAGCATTTAGGAGGACAGGTCTGTCCTTTCCAATAAACATCTTCTTGCAAGATCTAAGCTTTATCATGTCAGATGTGCCAAGTGTTGCATTAAAAATGGATGTCTGTGTTCATATCTGCCCCAAACGCCAAACTGCTCTGACCTTCACGTCAAAGTCTGTGATGTAGAGTCTGATTCTGTCAGCATTGAAAGATCAGTCAATGGCAAAAATCTAAGATAGACACAAAGTGCTCGTGTAACTCAGCAGGTCAGGCAGAAACGAAGAAAAGGAATTTAGTAGGTGATGATTCGGGTCTTTTTCAGTTTAGTTTAGTTTAGTTTTGAGATACAGCGTGGAAACAGGCCCTTCGGCCCACCGAGTCCACGCCGGCCAAAGACACTAGGGACAATTTACACGCACACCAAGCCAGTTAACCTACAAATCTGCACGTCTTTGGAGTGTGGGAGGAAACCGAAGATCTCGGAGAAAGCCCACGCAGGTCACGGGGAGAACGTACAAACTGCACGGAGTTTGTACGTTCTCCCCGTGACCTGCGTGGGTTTTCTCCGAGATCTTCGGTTCTTCAGAGAACCCAGGTCTCTGGCGCCATAAGGCAGCAACTCTACCGTTGCGCCACCGTGCCGACCTTTAGGGTCGAGACCCTTCTTCAGACTATTGCTGGCAGGGAGGACTATAGTGCAAGGTTTTAAATGGATTCCACATTCACAAGTTCACAGGTTATAGGAGTAGAATAAGGCCATTCGGCCCATCGTATCTACTCTACCATTCAATCATGGCTGATCTATCTCTCCCACCTAACCCCATTCTCCTGCCTTCTCCCCAAAACATCTGACACCTGTACTAATCATGAATCTATCTATCTTAAAAATATCCACTGACCTGGACTCCACAGCCTTCTGTGGCAAAGAATTCCACAGATTCACCGCCTTCTGACTAAATATATTTCTCTCCATCTCCTTCCTAAAAGAATGTCCTTTAATTCTGAGGCTGTGACCTCTAGTCCTTGACTCTCCCACTAGTGGAAACATCCTCTCCACATCCACTCTATCCAGGCCGCTCAATATTCGGTATGTTTCATTCTTCTAAACTCCACTGCCTTCTGTGGCAGAGAATTCCACAGATTCACAACTCTCTGGGTGAAGAAGTTTTTCCTCATCTCAGTCCTAAATGGCCTACCCCTTATTCTTAAACTGTGACCCCTGGTTCTGGACTCACTGAACAACGGGAACATTTTTCCTGCATCTAGCCTGCCCAATCTTTTAAGGATTTTTAAAGTTTCTATAAAATCCTCTCTCATCCTTCTAAATTCCAGTGAATACAAGCCCAGTCGACCCATTCTTTCATATCTATCTTTGGTTTAAGCCAGCGTCTGCACTTCCTTCCTATATCAGTCATTCTCCACCTTAAAGATATCCACTGACTTGGCCTCCACAGCCGTCTGTGGCAATGGATTCCACAGATTCACCACCCTCTGGCTAACGAAATTCCTCCTCAACTCCTTCCTGAAGGAACGTCCTTTTACTCTGAGGCTGTGCCCTCTGGTCCTAGACTCTCCCACTAGTGGAAACATCCTCTCCACATCTAAACGTTACCTTGTTGAGCCAATTCCAGCCTCCGGGTTAACTCGAACATGATAGTTCCCCATGAAATGTTACATTTAAACGTGGCAAGCTGTGCATGGGTATAATTTCCTTCAGCTTATTTACATGTGTGGGATGTTGGGAACAATTCAGCGTGTGGTGAGAAACAAATGTCCTCTGTTCCGTCCAATGTCCAGTTTAGTTTACAGGTACAGCGCGGAAACAGGCCCTTCGGCCCACCGAGTCCGCACCGACCAGCGATCCCCGCACGCTAACACTATCCCACACACACTAGGGACAATTTCTACCAAGCCAATTAACAATAGACAATAGACAACAGGTGCAGGAATAGGCCATTCGGCCCTTCGAGCCAGTACCGCCATTCAATGTGATCATGGCTGATCATTCTCAATCAGTACCCCGTTCCTGCCTTCTCCCCATTCCCCCTGACTCCGCTATCCTTAAGAGGTCTATCTAGCACTCTCTCGAATGCTACAAACCTGTATGTCTTTGGAGTGTGGGAGGAAACCGAAGATCTCGGAGAAAAGCCAAGCAGGTCACGGGGAGAACGTACAAACTCCGTACAGACAGCACCCGTAGTCGGGATCGAACCCGGGTCTCCGGCGCTGTGAGGCAGGAACTCTACCGCTGCGCCACCGTGCCGCCCTGTATATATCTTACTATTTATTCTAGTGATAAAGAGACAAATTATAATGTAATTTCACAATCTCCTTCGTGTAAGCCTGCATTCCACACACCAAAGGCTGTGGAGGCCAAGTCAGAGGATATTTTTTAAGGCAGAGATAGATAGATTAGTGCGGGTGTCAGGGGTTATGGGGAGAAGGCAGGAGAATGGGGTTAGGAGGGAGAGATAGATCAGCTGTGATTGAATGGCGGGGTAGACTTGATGGACTAATTCTACTCCTATCATTTATAGGAACTTAAACGCCATCCTTCCTACATAGGTGGCGCAGCGGGTAGAGCTGCTGCTTCACCGAGCCACAGGCCCGGGTTCGATCCCGACAGTAGACAATAGGTGCAGGAGGAGGCCATTCGGCCCTTCGAGCCAGCACCGCCATTCAATGTGATCATGGCTGATCATTCTCAATCAGTACCCCGTTCCTGCCTTCTCCCCATACCCCCTGACTCTGCTATCCTTAAGAGCTCTATCCAGCTCTCTCTTGAATGCATTCAGAGAATTGGCCTCCACTGCCTTCTGAGGCAGAGAATTCCACAGATTCACAACTCTCTGACTGAAAACGTTTTTCCTCATCTCAGTTCTAAATGGCCTACCCCTTATTCTTAAACTGTGGCCCCTGGTTCTGGACTCCCCCAACATTGGGAACATGTTTCCTGCCTCTAACGTGTCCAACCCCTTAATAATCTTATACGTTTCGATAAGATCCCCTCTCATCCTTCTAAATTCCAGTGTATACAAGCCTAGTCGCTCCAGTCTTTCAACATATGACAGTCCCGCCATTCCGGGAATGAATCTAGTAAACCTACGCTGCACGCCCTGAATAGCAAGACCTCGGGTGCTGTCTGTGCGTGGAGTTTGTGCGTTCGCCCCGTGACCGCAGTTCTCCGCCGGGAAATCGTGTTCTTGTCCCCTGAAGGGAATGCCAGGACTAATTCGGCAGAGGTAGCCTGATACGTGGATGTAAAGGCAAGGATCACGAGGCCATGACTCATGAAATCCATTCTCTGCAGCCCAGTGCGTCTCAACCAGTCCATCCCTGGAGGATAGCGCTAACTCTTGTAAACGGTTCCAAATTCCTTTCCCTGTTCCCCGCGCCACAAATACATCCTGTGTCCAGATGCAGTCAACACGCTTAAATCGCGGAAAGAAAACCAAACTCTTTTGCTGAATACCTCTTGTGAAGAGGGGAAGGGGAGGGGTCTAGAGAGAGTAGCCGGCCTCAATAAGTTCCTCCCACAGAGGTTTCGAAACTACTCTCGAGTTCCTCATGAAATCATACAGCACGTAATCAAGCCCTTTCCCATTGTCTCTCCGCTCGCTCTTTGGTCGAGCTGTCGAATTAGTTCCACTTTCCTGCTCTTTCCCCCATGTACTTTCAGAGATTTCTTTTCAACTGTAAATCCAATGCCCTTTTAGGGACTGCTGTTGGAATCTGCATCCATCGCCATTCACCATTTAGACAGCTCTGTGAACAAAACACACACACACACACTGTACAATTTACAGACCATTAATCCATGCCCTCTGATCAACCTGCTTCCTGCCGAGGAAACATCTTACCTCCTAGTTACTTCATCAAGATCCTTAGGATTTTTTAGCAAGTATGTTAAATCACTTCAGACCACTCGAGGACCAGAGGACATTGGTTCAAGGTGAAGGGGGAAAGATTTAATGGGAATCTGAGGGGTAACTTTTTCACACAGAGGGTGGTGGGTGTATGGAACGAGCTGCCAGAGGAGGAAGTTGAGGCTGGGACTATCCCATCGTTTTAAGAAGCAGTTGGACAGGTACATGGATAGGACAGGTTTGGAGGGTTATGGACCAAGCGCAGGCAAGTGGGACTGGTGTAGCTGGGACATTGTTGGCCGGTGTGGACTAGTTGGGCCGAAGGGCCTGTTTCCACACTGTATCACTCCATGACTCTATGACTCCAGGTTCAGGAATAGCTTCTTCCCTGTATTAAAAACTACAACCTCCAAATAGGCTCCAAACTGAAAGTAAGCATGCAGATACAGCAGGCAGTGAAGAAAGCCAATGGCATGTTGGCCTTCATTGGGAGAGGATTTGAGATCAGGACCCTACTGCAGTTGTACAGGGCCCTGGTGTGACCGCACCTGGAGTATTGTGTGCAATTTTGGTCTCCTAATTTGAGGAAGGACATTCTTGCTATCGAGGGAGTGCAGCGTAGAATCACGAGGTTAATTCCCGGGTTGGCGGGACTGACATATGATGAAAGAATGGGTCGACTGGGCTTGTATTCACTGGAATTCAGAAGGATGAGAGGGGATCTTATAGAAACAATATAAAATTCTTAAAGGGTTGGACAGGCTAGATACAGGAAAAATGTTCCTGATGTTGGGGGAGTCCAGAACCAGGGGTCACAGTTTAAGAATAAGGAGTAGGCCATTTAGGACTGAGATGATGAAAAACCTTTTCACCCAGAGATTTGTGAATCTGTGGAATTCTCTGTCACAGAAGACAGCGGAGGCCAATTCACTGGATGTTTTCAAGCGAGAATTAGATTTAGCTCTTAGGGCAAACGGAATCAAGGGATAAGGGGAAAAAGCAGGAACGGGGTACTGATTCTGAATGATCAGCCATGATCATAATGAATGGCGGTGCTGGCTCGAAGGGCCGAAGGGCCGAATGACCTCCTCCTGCACTTATTTTCTATGTTTCTATGTAACTCTACAGACTAGGGGGCATGGTTTTTGTCTTTGCACTATCATTGTCTGTTTGTTTTTTTGCATGTCTTTCTTTCATTTGGTCTATATCTCTCTACATCACCGTCTATATCTCTTGGTTTCCCTTTCCCCCAACTCTCAGTCTGAAGAAGGGTCTCGACCCCAAACGTCACCTATTCATTTTCTCCGGAGATGCTGCCTGTCCCGCTGAGTTACTCCAGCATGTAGTGTCTATCTTCGGTTTAAAACAGCATCTGCAGTTCCTTCCTACACATTTTGCCTGTTTATTTGTTTGCTTACTGTATACACCTGTATATACCTGTATATACCTGTATATACCTGTATATACCTGTATATACCTGTATATACCTGTATATACCTGTATATACCTATATATATATATATATATATATATATATACACCGATCAGCCAAACCATTATGACCACTGACAGGTGAAGTGAATAACATTGATTATCTTGTTACAGTGGCACCTGTCAAGGGGTGGGATATATTAGGCAGCAAGTGAACAGTCGGTTCTTGAAGTTGATGTGTTGGATGCAGGAGAAATGGGCAGGAGTAAAGACCTGAGCGACTTTGACAAGGGCCAAATTGTTATGGCCAGACGACTGGGTCAGAGCATCTCTGAAACGGCAAGGCTTGTGGGGTGCTCGGTCCGCATTGGCCAAACTGATCTCCCGGTGGCCGAGCACTTCAACTCCCCCTCCCACTCCCAGTCTGACCTTTCTGTCATGGGCCTCCTCCAGTGCCATAGTGAGGCCCACCGGAAGTTGGAGGAACAGCACCTCATATTTCGCCTGGGCAGCTTGCAGCCCAGTGGTATGAACATCGACTTCTCCAACTTTAGATAGTTCCTCTGTCCCTCTCTTCCCCTTCTCCTTCCCAGATCTCCATCTATCTTCCTGTCTCCACCTATATCCTTCCTTTGTCCCGCCACCATGACATCAGTCTGAAGAAGGGTCTCGTTCAAGAGAGACCTGGATAGAGCTCTTAAGGATAGCGGAGTCAGGGGGTATGGGGAGAAGGCAGGAACGGGGTACTGATTAAGAATGATCAGCCATGATCACATTGAATGGCGGTGCTGGCTCGAAGGGCCGAATGGCCTCCTCCTGCACCTATTGTCTATTGTCTATTGTCACCCATTCCTTCTCTCCCGAGATGCTGCCTAACCTGCTGAGTTACTCCAGCATTTTGTGAATAAATACCTTCGATTTGTACCAGCATCTGCAGTTATCTTCTTATGCAATGGGACTAGTGTACGATTAGTGTGAACAGGTTTAGTTTAGTTTAGTTTAGAAATACAGTGTGGAAACAGGCCCTTCGGCCCACCGAGTCCGTGTCGACCAGCGATCCCCGCACACTAACACGATCCTACACTAGGGAAATTTTAAAAAACATTTATACCAGGCCTATTAACCTACAAACCTGTACGTCTTTGGAGTGTGGGAGGATACTGAAGTTCTTGGAGAAAACCCACGCAGGTCACGGGGAGAAGGTACAAACTCCGTACAGACAGCACCCGTAGCCAGGATCGAACCCGGGTCTCTGGCCCTGTAGGGCAGCAACTCTACCGCTGCGCCACCGTGCTGACCCCATGTGGTTGAGGGCTGGTGAGGACCTGGTAGGCCGAGGGACCTGTTTCTATGTCGTGTGACTCTCAGAGCAAAGTGATTGTTTCCTCGGGAACACTGGATATTTAGGTGAGACAATAGACAATAGACAACAGGTGCAGGTGGAGGCCATTCGGCCCTTCGAGCCAGCACCGCCATTCAGTGTGATCATGGCTGATCATTCTCAATCAGTACCCCGTTCCTGCCTTCTCCCCATACCCCCTGACTCCGCTATTCTTCAGAGCTCTATCTAGCTCTCTCTTGAATGCATTCAGAGAATTGGCCTCCACTGCCTTCTGAGAGACCTGATAGTATATAAAATTATGAGAGGCCTAGATAGGGCAGACGCTCAGAACCTATTTCCCCAGGGTAGAAAGGAACTGCAGATGCTGATTTTTTTTTTTAAGACAGAAAGTGCTGGAGTAACAAGTATCAACTCTGGAGAACATGTAAAGGTAACGTTTTGGTTCAGGACATTTCTTCAGATTCTCAAAGTCTTTAGAGTCTGAAGAAGGGACCTGACCTGAAACATTGTAGCGACCATAGAGAGTGGTCCAGGTCGTCGAACCCTCGGATTGGCCAGCGAGGTCACGTGTGAACGCGACCATGGGGATTGGTCCAGGGAGCGACATCGCTGATTGGCCAGCGTGGTCATGTGCGCTTTTGGCGCCCGAAATGTTCAGTTCGGCGAAGTCTTCGATGAAGACAGTAAGTTTTTGATGGTTGTCCTTTACCTTGTTGTTTAACTCTGTATTCGAATATTGCGGCTGCAATAAACTTCTTCTACAACCAACAAGTTTTCGGACTCGCCATATTGGTGACCCCGACGTGATCTGGACGATCACCGACTATGCAGGAACACGACGCCTCGTTGTTGATTGCCGCGCCTGGCACACCGGAGTTAAGCGCGGTAAGCGTTCACCTTCCGTTGTTTTGGACGCATGCACCGCAATCTTGGTTTATCCACACCGAAGCTCAATTTCATATAAAGAAGATATCGGACGACTCCACGATGTATTACTACCTCGTCAGCGCTCTATCGTCGGAGACGACCACGCGCGTGATGCGGTTCATCGTTAATCCACCTGCGGAAAGCAAGTACGAGGCCATGAAGAAAGTGTTACTGCGAACCTTCGGGTTTAATAGGCATGATTGTGCTGCAAGACTTCTGCACCTACCGGATCTTGGAGACCGACGGCCTTCCGTTCTCATGTCCGAAATGATGATGCTAGCCGGTGAGCATACGGATTGCCCTATGTTCGAACAGGCATTCCGAGAGAAGCTTCCTGAGGATGTCCGACTGCTGCTCACGGATTGTTCTTTTAAGGACCCCGAAGCATATGCAGCGAAAGCGGACGCGCTCATAGCGGCTAAAAACAAGGCAAGCGGTTCGATCAACAAGGTCTCGACATCAGTGACCACGCCACAGCGACATCAAGATGGCGCCGCGTCTCCCGCCAATTCTCCGAAAGCCCGCCAAAAAGATCCGCACAAGCGCGGCTGGTGCTATTATCACCTACGATGGGGTAGCGAATCCCGCAACTGCCGCTCGCCTTGTACCTTCGCGGGAAATGCCTCGGCCGATCGTACATAGGGGCAGTTACGATTGGCCAGAACCGACGCCTCTACGTCCATGATCGATTCACGGACACAGAATTTTTGGTGGACACGGGAGCCATCGTCAGTATAGTGCCGCCGACCGACCTCGAAACCAGAACGGGTAAGACAGGTCCCACCCTCATCACGGTTAATGGCAGCCCCTTTCGCACTTTCGGTATACGGAAGATGTCCCTTGTGTTAGGCCTCCGCACGTACGAATGGCCATTCATCATAGCCGACGTCAGACAAGCGATCCTGGGCGCAGATTTTCTCTGGGCTTTTTCACTGGTCCCTGATGTCCGCGGTAACGACCTCCGACCCTCCGCCGGAGATGAGCCCGTCGCTCCGACAATCGCCTCCCCGCCCAGCCCTACTGTCCAGGCCGTCGTCGCGGCCCCTGACTCGTATGCTGAGATCCTGGCGGAGTTTCCAGAGCTGCTCATTCAACGTTTTGACACGTCTTTGGCCAAGCACGGCGTGGTCCATCACATCCGCACCGAAGGCCCTCCCGTTTTCGCTCGGGCCAGGAGACTACCGCCAGACAAACTGGTGGTGGCACGGGCGGAGTTTAGGAAGATGGAGGAAATGGGAATTGTCCGTCAGTCTGACAGCCCGTGGGCCTCGCCGTTACATATCGTCTCCAAGGCATCTGGGGGGTGGAGACCATGTGGCGATTATCGGCGTCTCAATGCTGTCACCACGGCTGATCGCTACCCCATACCGCACCTACAGGACTTTTCGTCTGGGCTGGAAGGAGCGGTGGTGTTCTCCAAAATCGATTTGGTGCGAGGATACCACCAGATTCCGGTGCGACCGGAGGACATACAGAAAACTGCAACGATTACTCCGTTCGGGTTGTTTGAATGGTTGCGTATGCCTTTCGGTTTAAAGAACGCGGCACAGGCTTTCCAACGACTGATGGACCGTGTGGGCCGGGGTTTACCCTTTTTGTTTATTTATTTAGACGACATCCTGGTCGCCAGCCCCCCGTACAGGATTTCGAGGTCCCAGCAGTTCGTTTTTTCCACATCCACGTGGATTTGGTCGGGCCTTTGCCTTCCTCCCGGGGCTACACCCACCTCCTCACGGTGGTGGATCGGTTCACCCGGTGGCCAGAGGCTTTCCCATTGTCTGATATTTCGTCAGCGTCTTGTGCTAGGACTTTGGCCCTTCATTGGGTAGCTCGTTTCGGGGTCCCGGCAGTTATTACCACTGACAGAGGGCCACAGTTCACTTCGTCCCTCTGGGCCGCGCTCGCAGAACTGTACGGTTCCAAGTTACAACCCACTACTGCATATCACCCCCAGGCAAATGGACTCGTAGAAAGGTTCCACCGTCAACTTAAGGCGTCCCTCAGTGCAAGGCTTGAAGGCCCGGACTGGGTAGACCAGCTCCCCTGGGTTCTTTTGGGCATCCGGACTGCTCCTAAGCTAGATCTCGGTGCGTCGTCCGCGGAGCTAGTATATGGCTCGACACTTCGAGTACCCGGAGATTTGTTTCCGGACCCTTCAGACCAGCTGCCTACAGTCCCATCAGTGTTAGCATCTCTCCGGGAACGGGTGGGCTCCCTGGCTCCAGTTCCGACTTCACGTCATGGGTGTCCCATGGTACATGAACCGCCTTCCCTGAAGGACTGTGAGTTTGTTTTTCTGCGAAAAGATTCCCATCACGCCCCGTTGCAGAGGGTCTATCAAGGGCCGTTCCGGGTTTTGCGTAAGGGAACGGCTACCTTCAAATTAGACATGTGCGGCAAGAGTGAGCTCGTCTCGGTGTCCCGGCTCAAACCTGCACATTTGGATCCGGATCAACCAGTCCTGGTCGGTAAAACCCCTAGGAGAGGCCGACCTCCGTTAGTTCCGCTCAGTCCAGGACCCCCCGTTCCGGCAGTTCCTCCAGGACCCCCCGTTCCGGCAGTTCCTCCAGGACCCCCCGTTCCGGCAGTTCCGCCAAGTCCGGAACCCCCGGCTCCTGTGGTTCAGGCTGTCCCTCTCCGTACTCGTTATGGTCGCGAAATCCGGCTCCCTGCTAGGTTCCGCACCTCGGGTTCTGGGGGGGGTCATGTAGCGACCATAGAGAATGGTCCAGGTCGTCGAACCCTCGGATTGGCCAGCGAGGTCACGTGTGAACGCGACCATGGGGATTGGTCCAGGGAGCGACATCGCTGATTGGCCAGCGTGGTCATGTGCGCTTTTGGCGCCCGAAATGTTCAGTTCGGCGAAGTCTTCGAAGAAGACAGTAAGTTTTTGATGGTTGTCCTTTACCTTGTTGTTTAACTCTGTATTCGAATATTGCGGCTGCAATAAACTTCTTCTACAACCAACAAGTTTTCGGACTCGCCATAACATCACCAATATATTTTCTCCAGATTTGATGCTTGATCTGCTGAGTTACTCCCCACTTTTTTGTTTTTTGGATAATCCTTTTGTCCTTCAGGGAAATAATCCCATGAAACCTCTTATATCCACCTGAATGAGCTGTATATTAAATTTCTGATCTAAAAGACAACACCCTCAACAATCCAGCACCCCTTCAGTATCAGCCTATATTATTCCAGCTGAATGCTTTTTCAGGGGGAGGCACAGTATCACAAGGTATAGGAGTAGAATTAGGCCATTCAGCCCATTGAGTCCACTCCGCCATTCAATCATGGTTGATCTCTGCCTCCTAATCCCATTTTCCTGCCTTTTCCCCATAACCCTTGACACCCGTTCTAATCAAGAATGAGTCTATTTCTGCCTTCAAAATATCCACTGACTTGGCCTCCACAGCCCTCTGTGGCAATGAGTTCCACAGATTAACTACCTTCTGACTAAAGAAGTTCCTCCTCACGTCCTTTCTAAAAGAACGCCCTTTAATTCTGAGGCTGTGACCTCTCCCACCAGTGGAAACATCCTCTCCACACCCACTCTATCTGTGCCTTTCATTATTCTGTACATTTCAATGAGGTCCCCCCTCAACCTTCTAAACGACAGCGAGTACAGGCCCGGTGGTAGAGTTGCTGCCTCACAGCGCCGGAGACCCGGGTTTGATCCTGATTACGGGTGCTGTCTGTACGGAGTTTGTACGTTCTCCCCGTGACCGCATGGGTTGTCTCCGGGTGCTCCGGTTTCCTCGCACACTCCAAAGAAATGCGGGTTTGTAGGTTGATTGGCTTCTGTAAAATTGTCCCTAGTGTGTTGGATAGTGCTAATGTACAGGGATTGTTGGTCGGTACGAACTGGGTGGGCCGAAGGGCCTGTTTCTGCATTGTATCTCTAAACTAGACTAAACTATCCTGGGGTTATGGGGAGAAGGCAGGAGGATGGGGTTAGGAGGGAGAGATAGATCAGCCTTGATGGGCCGAATGGCCAAATTCTACTCCTATCACTTATGATACTAAGCTAAGCTAATCTAAACAGTATTCCTGATTTCCCGGTCCTTTACAGTATACGTATTACCCACATCGGACTTCCCAAACCAGGACTTGAACCCATAACCTTCTGACCCAGAGACAGGAATGCTACCCATTGAGCCAGGGTTGACAGATGCCCACTGGCAGGTGAAGAAACACAGAAGCATGTGGATCGCTGTGGACAGATGGATGACAACTCAATCATACTACGCTGTAGGACCATCAAGTCAAGTCAATTTTATTTGTATAGCACATTTAAACACAACCCACATTGACCAAAGTGCTGTACATCAGTGCAGGTACCAAAAAAGAACATACAATAGCACACAAACCTAACAGCACATACATAAACAGTTCACAGCGCCCCCTCAGAGGGCCTCAATCGCTAGGGAATAGAAATAGGTTTTGAGCCTGGACTTAAAGGAGTCGATGGAGGGGGGCAGTTCTGATGGGGAGAGGGATGCTGTTCCACAGTCTAGGAACTGCAACCGCAAAAGCGCGGTCACCCCTGAGCTTAAGCCTAGACAGCGGGACAGTCAGTAGCCCCAAGTCGGCCGACCTGAGGGACCTGGAGATAGAGTGGTGGGTTAGAAGATTTTTGATATAAACATAGAAAATAGGTGCAGGAGGAGGCCATTCGGCCCTTCGAGCCAGCACCGCCATCCAATGTAAGAAAATAACTGCAGATGCTGGTACAAATGGAAGATATTTATTTCACAAAATGCTGGAGTAACTCAGCGGGTCAGGCAGCATCTCAGGAGAGAAGGAATGGGTGACGTTTCGGGTCGAGACCCTTCTTCAGACCGCCATTGATTGTGATCATGGCAGATCGTCCACAATCAGTAACCCGTGCCTGCCTTCTCCCTATTTACTCTTAGATATAGGGGGGTGGGCTTTTAGGGCTTTGTATCCAAACAGGAGGAGCTTGAAATCGATTCTTGTGCCGTACTGGGAGCCAGTGGAGAGAGGCCAGAATCGGGGTGATGTGGTCCCTTATCATGACAATGAAAGGCCACAATCTCACCCGCGCTTCTTCACAGCTCGATCACTTTGACGTGACTGGATAAGGGAAGCCCAATCTCGAAACGTTCAGCCATTTAAGTATATATTTAACCGTATTATCTTTTATTTTGAGTCATACAGCATGGAAACAGGCCCTTCGGACCGACACGTCGATGCTGACCAAGGTGCCCTATCTGTGCTGGTGCCATTGGGCAGCACAGTGGCACTGCAGTAAAGAAGCTGCCTTCCAGTACCAGAGACCCGGGTTCGATCCCGACTTCGGGCACTGTCTGTATAGAGTTTGTACTTTCTCCCCGTGACCGCGTGTGTCCCTTCCAGCCAGCACCGCCATTCATTGTGATCATGGCTGATCATCCACAATCAGTAACCCGTGCCTGCCTTCTCCCCGTATCCCTTGATTCCGCTAGCCCCTAGAGCTCTATCCAACCCTCTTTTAAATTCATCCAGTGAATCGGCCTCCACTGCCCTCTGTGGCGGAGAATTCCACATATTCACAACTCTCTGGGTGGAAAAGTTTTTCCTCATCTCAGTTTTAAATGGCCTCCCCTTTACTCTTAGACTGTGTGGCCCCTGGTTCTAGACTCCAAAAATGTACAGGTGTGGAGGTTTATTGGCTTTGGTAAAAATGGTAAATTGTCCCTAGCGTGAGTAGGATAGTGCTAGTGTGGTGGTCTGTGCAGACTCGATGGGCCGAAGGGCCTGTTTCCACGATGCATCTCTAAACTAAACTGAACTATTTGCCCACACGAGGCCCGAATTCATCTCAACCTTTCCTATCCATGTACCTGTCCAAATATCTTTTAAACGCTGTAATAGTCCCTGCCTCAACTACCTCCTCTGGCAGCTTGTTCCATACACCCACCACCCTTTGTGTGAAAATGTTGCCCCCCATTAAATATCTCCCCTTTTACCTTAACATATTCTGAACTATATTCTGCACGCTCTTTGCTCCACCTATTGTACTTGAGTTTGATCTGATTGTTTTCATGTACAGTATTATTCATGTTCATAATTTCTAGGAGCAGGATTAGGCCATTCGGCCCATCGTCTACGCCATTCAATCATGGCTGATCTATCTTTCCCTCTCAACCCCATTCTCCTGCCTTCTCACCAAAACCCCAGACACCCGTACCAATGAAGAATCTATCAAAGACATCTTAACCTACCTAATCTCCCGGTGGCTCAGCACTTCAACTCCCCCTCCCATTCCCAATCTGACCTTTCTGTCCTGGGCCTCCTCCATTGTCAGAGTGAGGCCCAGCGCAAATTGGAGGAACAGCACCTCATATTTCGCCTGAGTAGTTTACACCCCAGCGGTATGAACATTGACTTCTCTAACTTCAGATAGCCCCTGCTTTCCCTCTCTATCCCCTCCCCCTTCCCAGTTCTCCCACTAGTCTTCCTGTCTCCGATTACATTCTATCTTTGTCTCGCCCCCTCCCCCTGACATCAGTCTGAAGAAGGGTCTCGACCCGAAACGTCAGCCATTCCTTCTCTCCAGCGATGCTGCCTGACCCGCTGAGTTACTCCAGCATTTGTGTCTACCTTCACAGGTGACAGGAGCAGAATTAGGCCATTCGGCCCATCAGCTCTACTCTGCCACTCAATCATGGCTGATCTATCTCTCCCTCCTAACCCCATTCTCCTGCCTTCTCCCCATAACCCATGGCACCCCAGGTCGTGAGGGTGTTTAACCGATGGATAGGTGACGCACTGTCAAATGGGGGAGAGTTGGTTCCTTTCCCAAATGTCCAGAACCAGGGGCCACACAGTCTAAGAATAAAGGGGAGGCCATTTAAAACTGAGGTGAGAAGAAACTTTTCCACCCAGAGAGTTGTGAATTTGTGGAATTCTCTGCCACAGAGGGCAGTGGGGGCCGATTCACTGGATGAATTTAAAAGAGAGTTAGATGGAGCTCTAGGGGCTAGCAGAATCAAGGGATATGGGGAGAAGGCAGGCACGGGTTACTGATTGTGGATGATCAGCCGTGATCACAATGAGTGGCGGTGCTGGATCGAAGGGCCAAACGGCCTCCCCCTGCACCTATTTTCTACGTCCATAGGAAGGTCACTAGAGATGAGGAGACCAGATGCAGGGGAGAGGGTGGAGGGGATGTGGAGGGCGGGTGAGAGGGGTCACACGCTTTAATCTCCTGGACTATCTCCAACCCTCTGCTGGCAATGCGACCATCCAGGATAATAAGCTGGTAATTCATAGCTGGTCTCATTATTCACTTCGCCTCTACTTTCGTAAGTTAATCATTCATTCTAGTTTTGTGTGCTGTCCAAATTACTTGACGTAAAATCAACCAGAGAGAGGCTTTAAGTCAGAATCATATTTTTAAGAATGGAACTGGTTATATATTTGTGATTGAAGAGCCCAATTTAATAAATTCCTTATTTGCCTTGATTTTAAAAAAAGCTTTGAATATTTGCCAATGTTTCAAAGGCTGTGGGATAATCAAAGGGACAATTGAAATAATCGTTTTAAAAGCAAAGGTTTAACCCATTAACTTCCAGGTTTGAATCCGACACCGTGAGGCATGTAATAATGGATAAGAGATAACATAAATATTAGGGTCTTGACCTGAAACATCACCCATTCCTTCACTCCAGAGATGCTGCCTGTCCCACTGAGTTACTCCAGCTTATTCTGTCTTATTTCACAAAATGCTGGATTAACTCAGCAGGTCAGGCAGCATCTCAGGAGAGAAGGAATGGGTGACGTTTCAGGTCGAGACCCTTCTTCAGACTGATGTCAGGGGGGGCGGGACAAAGGAAGGATATAGGTGGAGACAGGAAGACAGAGGGAGAACTGGGAAGGGGGAGGGGAAGAGAGGGACAGAGGAACTATCTAAAGTTGGAAAAGTCAATGTTCGTTCTGCTGGGCTGCAAGCTGCCCAAGCGAAATATGAGGTGCTGCTCCTCCAATTTCCGGTGGGCCTCACTATGGCACTGGAGGAGGCCCATGACAGAAAGGTCAGACTGGGAGTGGGAGGGGGAGTTGAAGTGCTGAGCCACCGGGAGATCAGTTTGGTTAAGGCGGACTGAGCGAAGGTGTTGAGTTGACCTATTATTCTGACTATGTTCAGTTTAAACCAGTATCTGCAGTTCCTTCCTAAAGAAAAATATCCCGCCCACTGGCTGGCCACATACTGTGTGTATCGGGTCTTCTCAGAATAAGGAAACATGCGGGCAAGAAGTTAGACACAAGGAACAGCAGATGCTGGTTTACAAAAAAAAAGGTACAATGTACCAGGGTACCTCAGCAGGTCGGGCAGCATAGAGTCAGAGAGTCTTACAGTGTGGAAACAGGCCGATCGGCCTAACTTGCACACACCAGCCAACATGTCCCTTCCACACGTCCCACCTGCCTGCGATCGGCCCATATCCCTCTAAACCTGTCCCATCCATGTACCTGTCTAAATGTTTCTTAAACGTTGCAACATTACCCACCACAACCACCTCCTCCGGCATCTCGTTCCATGCACCCACCACGCTTTCAATGAAAAAGTTACCCCTCAGTTTCCCATTAAATCATTCCCCCCCTCACCTTAAACGTATGTCCTCTTGCCCTCAATTCCCCTACTCTGGGCAAGAGACACTGTGCGTCTACCCGATCTATTCCCCTCGTGATTTTGTACGCCGCTGTAAGATCACCACTCATCCTCCTGCGCTCCAAGGAATAGAGTCCCAGCCTGCTCAACCTCTCCCTGTAGCTCAGGCCCTCTAGTCAATAGACAATAGACAATAGGTGCAGGAGTAGGCCATTCGGCCCTTCGAGCCAGCATCGCCATTCAATGTGATCATGGCTGATCATTCTCAATCAGTACCCCGTTCCTGCCTTCTCCCCATACCCCCTGACTCCGCTATCCGTAAGAGCTCTATCTAGCTCTCTCTTGAATGTATTCAGAGAATTGGCCTCCACTGCCCACTGAGGCAGAGAATTCCACAGATTCACAACTCTCTGACTGAAAAAGTTTTTCCTCATCTCTGTTCTAAATGGCCTACCCCTTATTCTTAAACTGTGGCCCCTGGTTCTGGACTCCCCCAACATTGGGAACATGTTTCCTGCCTCTAATGTGTCCAACCCCTTAATAATCTTATACGTTTCGATAAGATCCCCTCTCATCCTTATAAATTCCAGTGTATACAAGCCTAGTCGCTCCAGTCTTTCAACATATGATAGTCCCGCCATTCCGGGAATTAACCTAGTAAACCTACGCTGCACGCCCTCAATAGCAAGAATATCCTTCCTCAAATTTGGAGACCAAAACTGCACACAGTACTCCAGGTGCGGTCTCACTAGGGCCCTGTACAACTGCACACAGTACTCCAGGTGCGGTCTCACTAGGGCCCTGTACAACTGCAGAAGGACCTCTTTGCTCCTATACTCAACTCCTCTTGTTATGAAGGCCAACATTCCATTGGCTTTCTTCACTGCCTGCTGTACCTGCATGCTTCCTTTCAGTGACTGATGCACTAGGACACCCAGATCACTTTGTACGACCCCTTTTCCTAACTTGACACCATTCAGATAATAATCTGCCTTCCTATTCTTACCACCAAAGTGGATAACCTCACACTTATCCACATTAAACTGCATCTGCCAAGCATCCGCCCACTCACACAACCTGTCCAAGTCACCCTGCAACCTCATAGCATCTTCCTCACAGTTCACACTGCCACCCAGCTTTGTATCATCTGCAAATTTGCTAATGGTACTTTTAATCCCTTCATCCAAGTCATTGATGTATATTGTAAATAGCTGCGGTCCCAGCACCGAGCCTTGCGGTACCCCACTAGTCACTGCCTGCCATTCTGAAAGGGACACATTTATCCCCACTCTTTGCACATCCTGGCAACATTCTTGTAAATCTTCCTTGCACCCTTTCCAGCCTGACAACATATTTCCTCATCTTCTCCTCTCATTTGTGTCAACCTGTGTCCTCGGGTTCTCGATTCCCCTACTCTGGGCAAGAGACCCAGTGCGTCTACCCGATCTATTCCTCTCATGACTTTGTGCACCTCTATAAGGTCACCCCTGATCCTCCTGCCCTCCAAGGAATAGAGTCCCAACCTACTCGCCCTCTCTGTGCGAGTCCTCTCGTTACACCTCATCTGTGAGGGAAATGGACAGATGACGTTTCAGGTCGGGACTCTTCTTCACACTGATTTGGAGTAGGGAGGAGAAAACAATAGACAATAAGTGCAGGAGTAGGCCATTCGGCCCTTCGAGCCAGTGCCACCATTCAATGTGATCATGGCTGATCATTCTCAACCAGTAGCCCGTTCCTGCCTTCTCCCCATACCCCGACTCCGCTATCCTTAAAAACTGGAAATGAGTGATGGGCTGGGACAAAGCCGGGCGAGCGATAGGTGGATACAAGCGAGGGATGGGTTCAGTAGCAGTGGGATTGAGCAAGTGACAAAGATTGGAGGAGAAAGATTTAATAGGAACCCGAGAGGCAACTTTTTTCACACACATGGGGGTGTGTGTATGGAACAAGCTGCCGGAGGAGGTGGATGAGGCAGGTGCTATAACTACATGTAAAAGACATTTGCACAGGTACATGGATCGGAAAGGTTTAGAGGGATATGGGCAATTGGTTTAGTTTAGTTTAGTTTATTGCAGACCACCAGGGGGAGCCGTACGATGGCTACAGTCTGTCTGCCCCTTTCAAACTCTTTCTCGTTATTTTTGGTAAGTTTTAAAAGTGTGTGTAAATGTTCTCTGGTTTGTTTTATGTTGGGGGTGGGGTCGGGGAATCTCTTACCTTGCCGGAGATGCGATTGTTTTGCGGTCGTTCTGCGGCCTAACATCGTGGAGCCTGGGACTGGCTTTGAGCCCCACCGCGGGGCCATGGACTTACCGTCTGAGCGTGCGATTCCTCGCCTGGGATCGACGCTCCAACCGCGGCCTGCGGACTTTAACATCGCGGAGCTCGCAGTCTCGGGTTGAGACCGACGTCGGGAGCTCCAAGCTGCATGAGGTTCAACTGGTCCTGACCCGGGGTAGGTCACCCGGTGCGGGGGGGGGGGGGGGGGGGGGAGGGGCTGAGATCCCCCCCCCCACCCCCGATGCAGGAGCTCGATCGCCCCGACGACGAAGGCCCACCGCCGGCTACGGGAGTCAAGATCGTCACGTCAACGGAAGGTTCGAGGCCCCCGACCGCTGGAGGACAAAGAAGGGGAAGAGATTGAACTTTTTTTCGCCTTCCATCACAGTGAGGAATGTGATGGAGTCACTGTGGTGGAAGTTCATGTTAAAATGTATTTTGTGTGTCCTGTTGATTTTTATTGTTATGACTGTATGGCAAATGAAGTTCCTCGTATATTGCAAAACATACTTGGCTAATAAAGTATTAATGTGATTGTGGCGTGTACCGAGTGAGGTACAGTGAAAAGCTTTTGTTACGTGCAAACCAGTGTAAAGACCACACATGACTCAATTGTAATCATGTATTGTCTTTCCTCTGACTGGTTAGCACGCAACAAAAGCTTTTCACTGTACCTCGGTACACGTGACAATAGACTAAACTCAAACAGGTGAGACTCAAGGTTGTGGCTGTGATTTACAACGACCGGGTTTCGTCGGGACTCATCGGGCAAGGGGCAAGAGAGGGTCCCGCTGTGGTGATCACCTGATTGAAAAGCCTGCCACCTCCGTCGAGACTCACGCATGCAAAGTCACTTACATAGGAGACAGACTAAGGGAGACTGTCATATGAGGGACTGTCATATGAGGAAAGATTGGAAAGACTGGGCTTGTATTCACTGGAGTTTAGAAGGATGAGAGGGGATCTTATAGAGACGTATACAATTATAAAAGGACTGGACAAGCTAGATGCAGGAACAATTTTCCCAATGTTGGGGGAGTCCAGAACCAGGGGCCACAGTCTAAGAATAAAGGGGAGGCCATTTAAAACTGAGGTGAGAAAAAACTTTTTGTTGTGAATTTGTGGAATTCTCTGCCACAGAGGGCAGTGGAGGCCAATTCACTGGATGAATTAAAAAGAGAGTTAGATAGAGTAGTAAGGAGGGGTAATGCAATGCTAGTATTTATTTTGAGGGGGCTAGAAAACCAGGGATGTAATGCTGAGGTGCTGGTCAGACCGCATTTGGAATATTGTGAGCAATTTTGAGCACCATATCTGAGGAAGGATGTGCTGGCTCTGGAGAGGGTCCAGAGGAGGTTTACGAGAATGATCCCAGGAATGAGTGTTTGTCGGCACTGGGCCTGTACTCGCTGGAGTTTAGAAGGATGAGGGGGGATCTAATTGAAACTTACCGAATGGTGAGAGACCTGGATAGAGTGGAAGTGGAGAGGATTTTTCCACTAGTGGGAGAGTCAACGACCAGAGGTCACAGCCTCAGAATAAAAGGATGTATCTTTGGATCGGAGATGAGGGGGAATTTCTTTAAGTCAGAGGGTGGTGAATCTGTGGAAGTCATTGCCACAGACGGCAGTGGAGGCCCGGGTTTGGGTTGGAACCCTCGATTGTACGATGCACGTGACAATAAACTAAACTGAAACTGAGGTGAGAAGGAACTTTTTCACCCAGAGTTGTGAATTTGTGGAATTCTCTGCCACTGAAGGCAGTGGAGGCCGATTCACTGGAAGAATTTAAGACTGTTAGATAGAGCTCTAGGGGCTAGTGGAATCAAGGAATATGGGGAGAAGGCAGGCACGGATTGTGGATGTTCAGCCACGATCACATTGAATGGCGGTGCGTACAGGCTCGAAGGGCCAAATGCCCTCCTCCTGCACCTATTTTCTCTGTTTCTATGTTTCTAGAAAGCTGAGGGTGGCTACAGGAAGACTCAATATGCTTCTTGTCAATGCCTTGAAGTGCGATTCTAAGTAAAAACACACACAGGAAAAGGAGAAGCAGTTGTCTGCTCAAGCTATTCCGTGAGGTCAGTGCAGATAATTCCATTGCCCGGCCTTCTTCCATCCTCCAGGACACGCTGGTCAAACTGACGGGCATCTTCAGCAGCAGACTGGTCCCACCAAGATGCAGCACAGAACAAACGCCACAGGAGATCCTTCTTCCCTGTGGCTATCAAACTGTCCAGCTCCAAACCCTTCTGTCGTGAGCTAGACTGACTCCCGCCCCCTCTCCCTCTCCCATCTTCGCACGTCCCCAATCCTGGACTTTCCACTCGTCACTTTAATTGAATGTTTCACGTATCTTGTCGTGTTTTATGACTGTCGGCTGACCAATTTCCCTCCTGGGATAAATAAAGTCCTATGGTATCGTAACGTTCTTCCATAATCCCTTATACACTGGGATCAGCCAATCTTCCCTGTCCCGCCTGCAACTGGTCCAAAACGCCGCAGCGAGACTCCTGACGGGTACCCGTAAAAGGGACCACATCACCCCGATTCTGGCCTCTCTCCACTGGCTCCCTGTACGGTACAGAATCAACTTCAAGCTCCTCCTATTCACGTATAAAGCCCTAAATGGACATTCCCCCCCCTACATCAAAAATCTTCTAACCCCCCTCTCTAACTCCAGGTCCCTCAGGTCGGCCGACTTGGGGCTACTCACTATCCCGCGGTCTACGTTTAAGCTCAGGGGTGACCGCGCTTTTGCGGTTGCAGCTCCTAGACTGTGGAACAGCATCCCTCTCCCCATCAGAACTGCCCCCTCCATCGACTCCTTTAAGTCCAGGCTCAAAACCTATTTCTACTCCCTAGCGTTTGAGGCTCATTGAGGAGGCGCTGTGAACTGTTTGCGTGCTACTGTATGTTTCATTTTTTTCCTTAGTACCTAATCAGATTTACAGCACTTTGGTCAACGTGGGTTGTTTTTAAATGTGCTATACAAATAAAATTGACTTGACTTGACTTGACTTACCAAACAATGTGTGTGTGAAGGAACTGCAGATGGTTGATTTACACTGAAGATAGATACAAAGTGCTGGTTTATACACGCACCTAACTCTTGACCCAACAGTCAGCGTTCCTTATGGGAGTGAGATCTACATGACATACTTACTCATTCACTAAGAGAAGGCTCAAGTTCCAATTTCACCATCACATCCTCTTGTCCCAAGTGTCCCTCACGAGGAAATGGTCTCCCACACCACTTTTTGTTAGTTTAGTTTAGAGATGCAGCGGAGAAACAGGCCCTTCGGCCCACCGGGATAGCACCGACCAGCGATCCCCGCACATTAGCACTACCCAACACACACACTAGGGACAATTTACTTTTATACCAAAGCCAATTAGCCTGCAAACCTGTACGTCTTTGGAGCGTGCGAGGAAACCGAAGATCTCGGAGAAAACCCACGCAGGTCACGGGGAGAACGTACAAACTCCGTACAGACAGCGCCCGTAGTCGGGATGGAACCCGGGTCTCCGTCGCTGCAAGCGCTGCAAGGCAGCAACTCTACCGCCGCGCCACCGTGACCGCCCCATTGAGTCCCTTAAATCAATCATTTTCAACATTTCAAATAGATCGCCCCTTCAATCCTTTAAACTCAAAGAAAACGCACGTCCAAAATGCATTGTCGGAGCCAAAGGTAGAGATGGTTGAAGGCTTCAAATTCCTGGGAGTATCACTAACAATTTATCCTGGGCCACACATATTGAAGCAACGATCAAGAAAGCCCACCAACGCCCCTATTTCCTTATTAGGCTTCGGAAGTTTGGCATGTCCCGACAACTCTCACCAACCTCTACCGACGCTCTGCAGAAAGCATTTAATTAGGATGCATCAAAGCCCAGTGTCCACGCTGACCATTGGTCACCCACTCACATTAGTGTTATGTTACCCTACTTCCTCATTCACTCCCTACAAACCAGAAACAATTTGCAGAAGGCACGGTGGCGCAGCGGTAGTGTTGCTGCCTTACAGCGAATGCAGCGCCGGAGACTCGGGTTCGATCCTGACTACGGGCGCCGTCTGTACGGAGTTTGTACGTTCTCCCCGTGACCTGCGTGGGTTTTCTCCGAGATCTTCGGTTTCCTCCCACTCCAAAGACGTACAGGTTTGTAGGTTAATTGACTGGGTAAATGTAAAAAATTGTCCCTAGTGTGTGTAGGATCGTGTCAATGTGCGGGGATCGCTGGGCAGAACGGACCCGGTGGGCCGAAGGGCCTGTTTCCGCACTGTATCTCTAAATCTAAATCTAAATCTAAAAATTAACCTACAAACCCGCACATCTTTGGGATGTGGGAGGAAAGTGGAGCACGTGGTATAGGAAAGTTTTATTAGTTTTGTTATTCAGTTTAGTTTAGTTTAGTTTAGAGATACAGCATGGAAACAGGCCCTTTCGGCCCACCGGGTCCGCACCGACCTGCGATCCCCGCACACTAACACTACCCTACGCACACTCGGGACAATTTTATATTGATACCAAGCCAATTAACCTACAAACCTGTGCCTCTTTGGAGTGTGGAAGGAAACCGAAGATCTTGGAGAAAACCCACGCAGGTCACGGGGAGAACGTGCAAACTCCGTACAGACAGCACCCGTAGTCGTGATGGAACCCGGGTCTCCGGTGCTGTGAGGCAGCAACTCGACTGCTGCGCCACCACCGTGATGTCCTGTATATCTCTTACTATTTATTCTACTGATAAAGAAACAAATTATAAAGTCATGATCACAATCTCCTTCGTGAAAGCCTGCTTTCCAGACGTGAAGCACCCGTTGTCGGGATCAAACCCGGGTCTCTGGTGCCATAGACAATAGGTGCAGGAGGAGGCCATTCGGCCCTTCGAGCCACCACCACCATTCACCAATGTGATCATGGCTGATCATTCTCAATCAGTACCCCGTTCCTGCCTTCTCCCCGTACCCCCTGACTCCGCTATCCTTAAGAGCTCTATCCAGCTCTCTCTTGAATGCATTCAGAGAATTGGCCTCCACTGCCTTCTGAGGCAGAGAATTCCACAGATTCACAACTCTTTCACAGCGTGCCGGTCGAGAGAGGACATTTTATCGTGCTATTTAATGAAGCTCGCAGACAGAAGAGGCAAGTTAAGGGAATGCGAAGGTTTATTTGTTCCGTACATTTGATGCGACAAGCGCCAGACCTCATCATATATAAAGAAAATTCCGACCTCGCAAAATGAAATTAACTTTGTACATTATGTATATTTTAAAACACAATCAGCATTCATATAAACATTTATAATATATACACAAAACCTTTTATCATCAGCACTTTAAGGTCCGCGAAGGTACACACGAATCAGTATTCTACATTCTGCACCGGCCACTGTTCACACCGTGGACCATTGATGGGGCCTTCTGAATCCATGCAGTAAAATCAAGATACAAGGTTACTTTCGAGAACTCTTGAGAGTGCAGTTCCCTCTATTTCAGTGCATGCAAGTGTTCGGCTGTCAGAGTTTAGCAGAGAGATCCACCAGCCTTTATTTGCAATGGGTCAGTGATCGCCTGGCAAATCATTGGTGTCTCATGGGAGTCCTAGTCGTGCGGGCCGGGTTAGACTGAATATCGCAACTCAACTCTCCCCAATCCCCCCCCAGGTATCGCACTCTGACTGAAACACCGGAAGCAGTTATGTGTCGACATATTATTATGTGCAGAAAGGAACTGCAGATGCGGGTTTAAGCCGAAGATAAACACAAAGTGCTGGAGGAGCACAGCGGGACGGGCGGCTTCTCTGGAGGGAAGGAACGGGCGACGTTTCGGGGCGAGACCCTTCTTCAGACTGAAGGGTCACCCATTCCTGCTCTTCAGAGGTGCTGCCTGGCCCGCTGAGTTACCCCAGCACATTTATTGTCTACATATTATTATCCTGATCTTTAAGGATGGATTCGCAGGATAATCCAACAGGTAAACTCGTTCTTTAATATCGTCGGATTTCTGCGATACTTTCAAAATAGCACCGAGATGCCCTTGAAACACGTAAGATTGCATCACGGTATTAAACCTAGATGGAGAATGTACCTTGCAAGAGTCGGCACACCCGAAAAAACTTCGTCATTGGAGCTGGTGAGAAACTGCAGGTTAAAATTGCATGCAGTGTTGATTAGACCCCTTTATCATGTGCAACCTACAGCGTATAATAACAGTAAACAGCCAACCGTGCCGGAAACATAGGATGCAAAATATCTGACTGATAAACATGGCTTTTAAGCTAGCAGCAGCGTTCAGGCAGATTCTGACTTCGGGCTTGGAATCTCAGAGAACGCAAAATGTCAGCCTAACCATTGGTCTGACACAGAGTGCTGGAGTAACTCAGCGGGTCAGGCAGCATCTCTGCAGAACAGGGATCGGTGACGTTTCAGGTCGAGACCCTTATTATTTAGGAGGAGTCTCATTGAAACTTCCCGAATGGTGAAAGGCTTGGATAGAGTGGACGTGGAGAGGATGTTTCTACTGGTGGGAGAGTCTAGGACCAGAGGTCACAGCCTCAGAATTAAAGGACGCTCCTTTAGGAAGGAGATGAGGAGGAATTTCTGTAGTCAGAGGGTGGTGAATCTGTGGAATTCCTTGCCACAGCAGGCTGTGGAGGCCGTTAATAGATATTTTTAAGGCAAAGATGGATAGATTCTTCATTAGTACGGGTGTCAGAGGGCTATGGGGAGAAGTCAGGAGAATGCGGTTAGGAAAGAGAGATAGATCAGCCGTGATTGAATGGAGGGGCAGACTTGATGGGCTGAATGCCCTAATTCTGCTCCTATCACTTATGACCTTGGTCTGTCAATCTGATCCTTGTAAAAACAAGGAACTGCATATGCTGGTTTATACCAAAGAAAGGCACAAAGTGCTGGAGTAACTCAGTAGGTCAAATAGCATCTCTGGAGAACATGGATAGGTGATGTTTCAGATGTGAAGAAGGGTTCTCCAGAGATGCTGCCTGACCCGCTGAGTTACTCCAGGACTCTGTGCCTTTTTTTGTGACCGGCACCTGCAGTTCCATGTTTCTACATCACAACTTGGGATCTCACCACCCCTAGCCACCCCGCACCAGCTAAAAGAGATGGGGGGCAAGGGAGGTTCTTGTTGTGTCTGCTGTCCACGTTCTCTGGAGACGCTGCCTGACCCGTTGAGTTACTCCAGCACTTTTGTGTCCGTTCTCGTTGTGTAATCCTGGATGGACTGAATATCTCCTGAATCTCACTCTTTCCCAAGCAGCACTCCCCAACTGAAAACTGGAACCCATCACTTTCTTATCCTGACCTTTAATGTTTACTTTAGATTAGTTTAATTTAGAGATACAGTCTGTGGAAACAGGCCCTTTGAACCACCGAGTCCATGCCGACCAGAGTTCACCAATACATTAGTTCTATCCTACACACTAGGGATAATTTACAGAAGACAATCAACCTATAAACCAGCACGACTTTGGGATCTGGAGAGGGACCTCTGGATATAATAATGGCTTAGTTCTAGTTTTGTTTCGTTTAGAGATAGAGCGTGGAAACAGGCCATTCGGCCCACCGAGTCCGCGCTGACCAGCGATCACAACTATCCTACACACACTAGGGACAATTTACAATTTTGTCCAATTAACCTACAAACCTGTACGCCTTTGGCGTGTGGGAGGAAACCGGAGAAAACCGGGTCACGTACAAACTCCGTACAGACAGCACCCGTAGTCAGGATGGAACCGGGGTCTCTGGCGCTGTGAGGCAGCAACTCTGCCGCTGCGCCACCGTGCCGCCCTACGGTACAGAACATGGGAACTCCATACAGACGCCAACGTTTCAAGCTACCAATTCCTCGGTGCGGGCACGTTTAGGCTGACTGCCTGCCCCCATGGCTCTGGAGAATGCTTTGGCCCCTCGTCCTGCGACTTAAAAGGACTGTGAAACACCAGAGACCTAACTGAGAATTTGCACGTCCAGGTGCCGTTTGCTGGAAGCCACGCCATTCCAACCCATGGCTTCTGAAACTAAGGAACGAATCTCAGCAAAATATAAACAGAGAGGAGCAAACACGGATCCCCCCACTTGACACCAACTTAAAACAAAACGACACCAGGATCTCCCTCTGGTGTGCAAGAGATACTCTGTTAACACCCTGCACCACATTCCAGCTTGGCCATTGATCTTAGCCCAACCATATGTTCTGGAGCTGAGGTGTTAAAATACAGTTCTTCAAGCAAAAGAGAATAGTTTGTTCATTAATCTGCTATTTCACCCACGCCCGACTTAATTTAATGCTTTAAACGTTTTTTTCCCCCAAGGGAGTCACAATTAAGAGTGTGAATTAGAACAAGGGTTCTCGAGGTAGGACGGCACAGTCTAATGCAAGTCCCGCAGCGGTAGAGTTGCTGCCTTATGGCGCCGGAGACCCAGGTTCGATCCCGACTACGGGTGCTGTCAGTACGGAGTTTGTACGTTCTCCCTGTGACCTGCGAGGGTTTCCTCTGAGATCGTTTTCCTCCGACGCTCCAAAGACGTGCAGGTTTGAAGGCTAATTGGCTTGGTATAGGTGAAAATTGTCCCTAGTGTGTGCAGGGCAGTGTTAGTGTGCAGGGATCGCTGGTCGGCACGGGCTCGGTGGGCTGAAGGGCCTGTTTCCGAGCTGTATCTCGGAACTAAACTAAACTAAACTAAAGTCACGCTGCAAATGAGCATGGGTATTGATACTGGAGACAGAAGGCATTTAAGCTGTGGGACTGTCGTGATAAAGGATTCCATGATCTTTAAAGGCAATCACATTAATTCGGGGATAGACCCAAAATGCTGGAGTAACTCAGCGGGACAGGCAGCGTCTCTGGAGAGAAGGAATGGGTGACGTTTCGTGTCGAGACCCTTCTTCAGACACCTATCCAAGTTCTCCAGAGATGCTGCCTAACCCGCTGAGTTACTCCAGCACTCTGTGCCTTTCACTGTAGTACATGTTTGTGAAGGTGACTGGTTCTTTCCTACACATTAATTCAGGGCACTGATTGTAGCTATTGTGCATGAGGTACCTTGACTTCATAGCAATGGATTTAAGGGTTTTTGACTTCAGCAGGATTCAGCAGGGTTGAATTCAGCAGGATCCTCTTTTGAGAATGCTTAGAGAGGTGGTATTAGGAAACTGAGCTGCCATTTGGAATCAAATTGATTGTTTATAAAAACTCAAAAAATTCAAGCATACACTGGCACAAAGTGCTGAAGTACCCCAGCGGGTCAGGCAGCATCCCTGGAGAACAGGCGACGTTTTGGGTCAGGAACTTTTCAGACCCAAGCTGAAATGTCACCTATCCATGTTCTCCAGAGATGCTGCCTGACCCGCTGCGTTACTCCAGCACTCTGTCTTTGTAGGTGAACCAGCATCTGCATTGCTTGTGTCCAGAAGCCAATGCTGGTTGAGTTTTTAGTTTGGAGATACAGCATCGAAACAAGCCCTTCGGCCCATGCCGACCGTCGATCAACCACTCACACCAGTTCTTATGTGATCCCACTTTCCCATCCACTCCCTGCACACACTAGGGGACACTTTACCGAAGCCAATTGACCTGCAAACTTGTAGACGTCTTTGGGATGCGTGGGGGAAACCGGAGCGCCCGGAGGAAAGCCACGAGGTCACAGGGAGAAGGTGCACCTGAGTGAGGCCAGGATCGAACCCGGGTCTCTGACGCTGTCAGGCAGCAACTCTACCACTGCCCCTTTAAAAAAGGTTGATCTTTAAGTCACAAAGACTATGGAAGCTGAGCATATTCTAAATTTGCTGTGGGGGAAATGTGGACTCTCCGTTTGAAAACCCTTTCAACAAGTAAATGAGCTTCTTCATTGTTGGGTGTGCAGTGGCTGGTGTGTGTGTGTGTGTGTGTGTGTGTGTGTGTGTGTGTGTGTGTGTGTGTGTGTGTGTGTGTGTGCAGTGGCTGGTGTGTGTGTGTGTGTGCTGTGGCTGGTGTGTGTCTGTGTGTGAGTATGTGTGTATGTGCGTATGTGCACGTTGTGGCGTGTGTATGCAGAGGTGTGTGTATTTATATGCGTGTGGTGTGTGTGTGTGCATGCGTGTGTGTGTGCGTGTGTGCATGTGAGCGAGTGTATGTGTGTATGTATGTGCGTGAGGTGGCATGTCTGTAGTGTGTGCGTGTGCGCGTGTGGTGTGTGCACGTGTGCCTGTGTGTGGGGTGTAGTGTGTGTGCGTGCGTGCTGTGGTGCGTGTGTAGTGGGGTGTGCAGTGGTGTGTGTGTGTGTGTGTGTGTGTGTGTGTGTGTGTATGTATGTGCGTGAGGTGGCATGTCTGTGGTGTGTGTGTGTGTGCGCGTGGGGTGGAGTGTGTGTGTATGTGCATGCAGTGGTGCGTGCAGTGGTGTGCGTGTGTCTGTGTATGTGTGTGCGTGCGTCTGTCTGTCTGAGTGCGTTGGCTGGCCATCCTCACGTTCTGGGTGTACCTGGCGCTCAGTGAGGAACATTGATCGCCCTCGTGCGGGGTGTGAGCCTCTGCTCGGACCGTAAGCGCCGACTTACTTTGTTTCCCTGAGAAGACGGGAGGGCCCGTGTAGTTTGCTCGGCGAGGCCTGACTCTAAATGTGTTTGCGGGTGGATGCAGAGGATCGCGATGGTCTGGGCTACAACGCTCTCCCCACAGAGGACGTTTCCACCGGTGGGGGAGACTAGGACCAGAGGTCGTAGCCTCAGAATTAAAGGGCGCACCTTTAAAAAAAAAAGAGGTGAGGTGCTACTCCTTTAGTCAGAGGGTAGTTAATCCGTGGAACTCATTGCCACAGGCGGCTGTGAAGGCCAAGTCAGTGGATAGTTTTAAGGCAGAGAGAGACAAATTCTTGATTCGAACGGGTGTCAAGGGTTATGGGGAGAAGGCGCGAAAATGGGAGAGATCAGCCGGAGTAGACACGATGGGCCGAATGGCCTAAATCTACTCCGAAAACTTGTGAACTTGTGACTGGGAGAGGACTAGGAAGGCACTGGGAAATTAGCAGGCTCCAACCAAGACAATGACGATACAAAAACACGACAACAAAAGACCATTAAAATGAAATTAAAATGCCATAACATCGAGTGGGCAGCAATCATTCCACCTTCGGGCTCTCCTTTAAAACATTTTTCATTGTAAATATTACAATCCTCATCGCAGAAAGAATTTCACATTTTTAAAAGTCACACGAACCCGCACAGTTGGGCCGCCAACTTTCCAAATGTGTCGCTAAACGTTCGAAACACAATGCCTTTTTTAATTTTTAAACGAGACTCAAAAGGAGCCCCCCCCCGGAAAAAAGTTTACAAAAATTATAATTTTCTGTGTATTTACATATATATTTTTTGTTTTTTATCTCCTTCAAACATTTCAACAAAATGATTAGATAATTCGTCTTTGGCAACATTTACGCCGACTAAACATCTATTTCCCTCCATTCTACAGACTGGACCCAAGTCAGCCTGGAAATCCGAGTGCATGTGATTGAATATACAACACAAACCCCACCTAAACATGCCTGAGTTTAACGTTTTGGCTAATTCATGAATGATTATTTATTGCAGTAATCACAGATAAAGATAAATATACATTTCAAGGGCCTGCTCGCAGTAACAACAACTGTGTTTTTTGTGTCTTTTCTTTTTTTTTTTGTGTTTCAAAAAAGAGACTCCGGAAAAAGGCAAAAAGGGTGATTGAACAAAGAACATCTGCAGAACGAACATGAGCAGCAGGTCGAACAAGGTTTTCAGAGTCTTCCCCTTTGGTCTTACCCCCTTCCCCATCCCACCCCACCACCTGAGGCCTCTCTCCCCCGACCCCACCCACCCACACCGACCGACACACTGTACCGGAGGATGGGTGTTGGTGGCGTGTCGCCCAAAGGTCCACTGTGTGCTCCTGCTCCTGCTCCCGGTGTGGGGTTTGGGATGTCCGCCCTCCCTTCTCGCTCTGCCCCGCTGGTCCGTGAACGTTGAAGAGGAGTCTCGCGCCGTCTCCACTCCTCGTCTCACATTTGGTGGGTCGGAAGGAGCTCTAGTCTTCCAGCTCAAAGTTGGATTCGTCGTAGAGTTCGGGTCGAGTGGAAGGGGCCCGTCGGGAGTACTTGAACCTCAGGTAGTCGCCCATCTCATCCAGGACGTCCAACACCTGCAATGGATCATACGTTGTTCATACGTTCAAGGTCATTCGGCCCAACAAGTCTACTCTGCCACAGTTTAAGAATAAGGGGTAGGCCATTTAGAACTGAGATGAGGAAAAACTTTTTCAGTCAGAGAGTTGTGAATCTGTGGAATTCTCTGCCTCAGAAGGCAGTGGAGGCCAATTCTCTGAATGCATTCAAGAGAGAGCTAGATAGAGCTCTTAAGGATAGCGGAGTCAGGGGGTATGGGGAGAAGGCAGGAACGGGGTACTGATTGAGAATGATCAGCCATGATCACATTGAATGGCGGTGCTGGCTCGAAGGGCCGAATGGCCTCCTCCTGCACCTACAGTCTATTGTCGATCATGGCTGGTCTATCTCCCCCTCTCAACCCCATTCCCCTGCCTTCATAACCCCATAACCCCGGACTCCCCTACTAATCAAGAATCTATCTATCTCTGCCTTAAATATATCCATTGACTTGGCCTCCACAGTTGTCTGTAGCAATGAATTCCACAGATTCACCACCCTCTGACTAGAAACATAGAAAGATAGGTACAGGAGTTGCCCTTGGAGCCAGCACCGCCATTCAATATGATCATGGTTGGTCATCTAAAATCAGGACCCAGTTCCTGGTTTCTCCCCATACCCCTTGATTCCGTTAGCCCTAAGAGCTATATCTAACTCCCTCTTGAAAACATCTAGTGAATTGGCCTCCACTGCCTTCTGTGCCAGAGATTTCCAGAGATTCACAACTCTCTGGGTGAAAAGATCTTTTCCTCATCTCAGTCCTAAATGGCCTACCCCTTATTCTTAAACTGTGGTCCCTGGTTCTGGACTCCCCCAACATTGGGAACATTTTTCCTGCATCTAGCCTGTCCAATCCCTGAAGAATTTTATATGTTTCTATAAGGTTTCCTCTCATCCTAAATTTCAGTGAATACAAGCCCAGTCAACCCATTCTTTCCTCATATGTCAGTCCCGACATCCCGGGAATTAACCTGGTGAACCTACGCTGCACTCCCTCAATAGCAAGAATGACACTCCTCAAATTTGGAGACCAACATTGCACACAATACCACCAGTAGAGCTACTACCCACGGAAAAAAGCAGTTTTTATGTCTGGCTGTGGCTGCTTTGACAGTCTGGAGTTGCCTTCCAGAGGGAAGTGCTTCAAAGAGTTTGTGGCCAGGGTGAGAGTGGTCAGAGATGATCTTGCCCGCTCGCTTCCTGGCCCTTGCAGTGTACAGTTCGTCAATGGGGGGGGAAGGTTGCAGCCAACAACCTTCTCAGCTGTGCGAACGATCCGTTGCAGCCTCCGGATGTCGTGCTTGGTGGCTGAGCCAAACCAGACCATGATGGAGAAGGTGAGGACAGACTCTACGATGGCAGTATAGGATTGGACCATCATTGCCTGTGGCAGATTGTGTTTCCTCAGCTGCCGCAGGAAGTACATCCTCTGTTGGGCCTTTTTGACTGTGGAGTCGATGTGGCCCCCCCATTTAAGGTCCCTGGAGATGATGGTTCCAAGGAACTCAAATGACTCCACAGATGTGACTGTGGTGTTGTTGATGGTGAGTGGGGGGAGGGGAGGGGGAGCTCTCCTAAAGTCTACAATCAGTTCCACTGTCTTAAGAGCATTGAGCCCCAGGTTGTTGCGATGGCACCAGGACGTCAGTTGTGTCACTGTTGTGTTACACTATCCTTGATTCCCCTCGTTAGCCACGGTTGAGCCACCTTCCCCATTTTATTTTTTCGCCAGACAGGGATGAACAATTTTTGGAGGTCATCCATGCGGTCTTTAAATCTTCGCCATTGCATCTCCACCGCCAACCCTTTAAGTATAATTTGCCAGTCTATCCTAACCAATTCCCATCTCATACCTTCAAAGTCTCCTTTCTTTCAGTTCAGGACCCTAGTCTCTGAATTAACCATGTCACTCTCCACCCTAATGCAGAAATCCACCATGTTATGGCCACTGTTGCCTAAGGGGCCTTGCACAACAAGATCGCGAACTAACCCTTCCTCATTACACAATGCCCAGTCCAGGATGGCCTGCCCTCTGGTCGGTTCCTCTACATATTGGTTTATAAAATCATCCCGTATACATTCCAGGAAATCTCCTCTTCAGAGCTGCTACCAATTTGGTTGGCCCAATCTATATGTAGATTAAAGTCACCCATGATAATCGCTGTACCTTTGCTACACGCATCCCTAATTTCCTGCTTGATGCTATCCCCAACCTCCCTACTGCCGTTTGGTGGTCTGTATGAAGAAATAAATTCCTCCTCATTTCCTTCCTAAAAGAACGTCCTTTTATTCTGAGGCTATGACCTCTGGTCCTAGATTCTCCCTCTCCACATCCACTCTATCCAAGCCTTTCTCTATTCTGTATGTTTCAATGAGGTCCCCCCTCATCCTTCTAAACTCCAGCGAGTACAGGCCCAGTGTTGTCAAACGCTCATCATAGGTTAACCCACTCGTTCCTGGGATCATTCCTGTAAACCTCCTCTGGACCCTCTCCAGGGGCAGCACATCCTTCCTCAGATAATGGTGCCCAAAATTGCTCACAAATGCTCCAAATGTGGTCTGACCAGCGCCTTGTAGAGCTTCAGCATTACACAGTAGGCCTGTCTTTGCATTCTAGCCCTCCTGAAATAAATTGCATTTGCCTTCCTTACTACCGATCCAACTTGCAAATTAACTTTTTTGTTATTTTAGTTTTCAGTTTAGAGTTACAGCACGGAAACAGGCCCTTCGGCCCAGAGTCCACACCGACCAGCACCAACCACTACACAACACGAGGCACAATTTACACTTATACCAATTATACAAACCCCAGCCAATTAGCCTGCAAACCTGCACGTCTTTGGAGCGTGGGAGGAAACCGAAGATCTCGGAGTAAACCCACGCAGGTCACGGGGAGAACGTACAAACTCCGTACAGACGGCGCCCGTAGTCGGTATGGAACCCGGCTCTCTGGTGCTGCAAGCGCCATAAGGCAGCAACCTTTTCGCTGCACCACCTTTGCTAGCATATGTTAATGCGCATTAGTGCGTTGTATGTTGTATGTTGTCATCGAGCGGGAGAGACTGACCGTGTCAAGCATCTGGCGTGTGTGGGCGGCGGAGAGGCAGAAGCGAGCGCGGGACTCAACGATGGGCGTGGCGGGGAACCCCACCACCACCACCCCGATGTTCTTCTGCAACATCCTTCTGGCAAACGCACTGAAAGAAGAATGGTCCGTTACACTGACTCCCTGTGGTAAACAATGGCAACAACAGCAACAACAGCAGCAAAAGCTGCAGCAGCCACAGCATTATCGCCATGATCAGCCATGATCACAATGAGTGGCCCTGCTGCCTCGAAGGGCCAAATGGCCTCCTCCTGCACCTATTTTCTACGTTTCTATGTAATAGCAACAGCAACAACAATTGGCAATCACATAGATCAGGTTTTTTTCCAGTTCAGTTTAGAAACATAGAAAATAGGTGCAGGAGGAGGCCATTCGGCCCTTCGAGCCAGCAGCGCCATTCATTGTGATCATTGCTCATCGTCCCCAATCAATAACCCGTGCCTGCCTTCTCCCCATACCCCTTGATTCCACTAGCCCCTGGAGCACTATCTAAGTCTCTCTTAAATCCATCCAGTGATTTGGCCTCCACTGCCCTCTGTGGCAGAGAATTCCACAACTTCACAACTCTCTGGGTGAAAAAGTTCCTTCTCACCTCAGTTTCAGTTTAGTTTACTGTCACGTGTGCCGAGGTACAGTGAATAGCTTTTGTTCCGTACTGCCCAGTCAGCGGATAGAGTAAACACAATTACAATCAAGCGGTCCACTCTAAACTAAACTAAACCTTAAAGATCAGGATGATGAAGCGATAGGTGGACACGTTGTTTTTAGTTGCCGTTCGATGGCGTGTCTGGGTTTAGACGATGGTGAGTGGGGGGGTTGTGAGTGTGTTGGTCTGTGGGTCTGAGGTTTGCGTGTGTCGGACTGCTGAGCAGATGGATCAAGTGTGTGGGATGGAGAGTTCAGTTTAGTTCATTGTCACGTGTGCCGAGGTACAGTGAAAAGTTTTAGTTGCGTGCTAACCGGTCAGCAGGAAGACAACACGTGATTACAATCGAGCCATTTACAGTGTGCAGATACATGATAAGGGAATAACGTTTAGTACAAGGTAAAGCCAGCAAAGTCCAATCAAAGAAAGTCCGAGGGTCACCAATGAGGTGGATAGTAGTTCAGACTGCTCTCTGGTTGTGGTAGGATGGTTCAGTTGCCTGATAACAGCTGGGAAGCAACTGTCCCTGAATCTGGAGGTGTGCGTTTTCACACTTCTATACGTTTGCCCGATGGGAGAGGGGAGAAGAGGGAGTGGCCGGGGTGAGACTGGTCCTTGATGATGCTGCTGGCCTTGCCGAGGCAGCGTGAGGTGTAGATGGAGTCAGTGGAAGGGAGGTTGGTTCGTGCGATGGTCTGGGCTGCTGGCCTTGCCGAGGCTGCGCGAGGTGTAGATGGAGTCAGTGGAAGGGAGGTTGGTTCGTGCGATGGTCTGGCCTGTGCCCACAATTCGCTGCGATTTCCTGTGGGTGTAAACTAAACCGTCACTAAAATGGTGGAAGCTAAAACAATGTTGCGGAAGGAGGGGGTGACGGGAGGGTGGTTCGTACCCGACTTTCCCCGGCATGTAGAGGAGCAGGGGCACCACGGGGGAGTCATCGTTGCCGTAGGTGATGAATCCCAGCTCTCGTAGCCGCTGCCTGAAGTAGCGAGTGTTGATGCCCAGTTGCCTCACCCGCTCAATACCTGTGGGGGAGAGAGCAGAGCGGTGTGAGTGGACGAGTGAATGAGAGAATGAATGAGTGAATGAATGAACGAATGAATGAACGAATGAACGAGTGAATGAATGAGTGAATGAATGAATGAACGAGTGAACGAATGAACGGATGAATGAACGAATGAATGAGTGAATGAGTGAATGAATGAGTGAACGACTGAATGAACGAGTGAATGAATGAGTGAATGAATGAACGAGTGAATGAACAAATGAGTGAATGAATGAATGAACGAGTGAATGAGTGAATGAATGAGTGAACGGATGAATGAATGAACGAATGAACGAGTGAATGAATGAACGAATGAATGAGTGAATGAATGAATGAGTGAATGAATGAGTGAACGAATGAATGAACGAGTGAACGAATGAATGAACGAGTGAATGAATGAACGAATGAACGAGTGAATGAATGAATGAACGAGTGAATGAATGAACGGATGAATGAGTGAACGAGTGAATGAACGAGTGAATGAGTGAATGAATGAGTGAATGAATGAGTGAAGGAGTGAATGAATGAAGAAATACTTTATTGTCACTTGTGACAAGACACAGTGATATTCTTTGTTTTGCATATCCAAGGTATGCAAACAGTCGCCACGTAAAGGGCGCCACATAAAGTTACAAAGTCGTCCTTGTTCTTCCCCCCCATCACCCTTCCCCCTCCCCACCTAACATTCTCCGCATTGTACATATCCTTATATTCAGCCTGCGTCTAATTCTGGCCCCGACAGAACATCCCAAAACTGACCCGCTGAGTTACTCCAGCACTTTGTGTCTACAGTCACAGTGTGATACCGCGTAGAAACAGGCCCTTTGGCCCAACTTGCCCATGCTGGCCAGCGTGCATGTCCCATGCCACCATGGTTCAGTTTAGTTTACTTTGCAGGTACAGCATAATAACCGGTCCTCGGCCCACCCAGTTTTTGTCCCGTCAAACATTAAAGTAAGATCTATTCAGTTCGATTCTCACCTAAAGTTGACCCGTCGAGTCCCATGAGACATTTTAGTGATCTGATAATTTGTTCTGCTATCGGTGGAGGCATTGAGGTGGCGTAGACAGCACTGTGGGAATAGCCTCGTATGTAGTCCACGAGCTCCTGCAAGAGATAAGGCCACAATGTCATCAATCACCGCAGCAGAATGAGACCATCCGCCCCATCACCATTCAATCGTGGCCGATCTATCTCTCCCTCTCAACCCCGTTCTCCTGCCTTCTCCCCGTAACCCCTGACACCCGCACTAATCCAGAATCAGTCAAGCTACACCTTAGAAATATCCATCAACTTGTCCTTTACAGCCGTCTGTGGCAATGACTCCCACAGATTCACAGGATGTGCTGGATTTGGAGACAGTGCAGGGGAGGTTTACCAAAATGATGCCTGGATTAGACGCTTTCAGCATCAAATTGGCCTGATATTGTGATATCGTATTGGACAGCTGTTCCTTTAGTTCATTTGGAGCAGAATTAGGCCATTCGGCCCAGCAAGTCCACTCTGCCATTCTATCGTGGCTGATCTATCTCTCCCTCCTAACCCCATTCTCCTGCCTTCACCCCATAACCTCTGACACCCCCGACCAGCCATGATCACATTGAATGGTGGTGCTGGCTCGAGGGGCTGAATGGCCTACTCCTGCACCTATTGTCTATTGTCTGTTGTCTTTCAGGAAGTAGCTGACCGGTTTTGTTCAGACGCGATGGGACTGAAGTGGTTCCATTAGTTGACAGGGCGTGGTGGTCAGGTCTAGCGTTTTAGTTTTAGAGATACAGCTTGGAAACAGGCCCTTCGGCCCATCGAGTCCACACTGACCAGTGATCACCCACCCGTACACTGGTTGTATCCTAGACACGAGGGACAATGTGACAATTTGCAGAGCCTGATTAACCTGCAAACCTGGAATGTGGGGGGAAACCGGAGCACCTGGAAGAGACCCACGTGGTCACGGGGAGAACGTGCAAACTCCACACAGAGAGTACCCGAGGCCAGGATTGAACTCAGGTCGAAGGTAGACACAAAATGCTGGAGTAACTCAGCAGGTCAGGCAGCATCCCGGGAGAGGAGGAATGGGTGACGTTTCGGGTCGAGACCCTTCTTCAGACTGATGGAAGGGGAGTGGGCGGAACAGAGGTAGAATGTAGTCGGAGACAGTAAGACTAGTGGGAGAACTGGGAAGGGGGAGGGGATAGAAAGGGAAAGCATAATCTCAACCCGAAACGTCACCCATTCCTTCTCTCCCGAGATGCTGCCTGACCCGCTGAGTTACTCCAGCATTCTGTGTCTTCCTTCGATTTAAACCAGCATCTGCAGTTTTTTTCCTACACATTGTACCCAGGTCTCTGGCGCTGTGAGGCAGCAGCTTCACCAGCTGTGCCATTGTGCTGCCCCTAGTTCAGTTAATTTATGTTGCAGATACAGCAAAGGTAACATGCCCTTCATCCGACCGGGTCCACGTCGATCAGAGATCGCCCGACCACACTTGCTCAACCTCATCCCATTTGCACATCCACTCCTTACACACGAGGTGGGAATTTACAGAGGGCCAATTAACCTACAAACCCGCACGTCATTGGGATGCGGGATGAACCCGGAGCCCCCCGGAGGAAACCCATGTGGTCACAGGGAGAACGTGTAAACTCTGCACAGACAGCACCCAAGGTCAGGATTGAACCCAGGTCTCTGACGCTGTGAGGCAGCAGCTCTAGCAGCTGCGCCAACGTGGGCAACTCCTGCTCCCAATTCCTGTTTCTTGTGAATGTGGAAATATTGAAGAAATCACAAGCGGTCAGAAAAAGACTAATTTCTCAGGAAAAATAAACACAAAGTGCTGGAGCGGGTCAGGCAGCATCTGTGGAGAACATGGATAGGTGACGTTCCCAGAGTGCTGGAGTAACTCAGTGGGTCAGGCAGCATCCGTGGAGAACATGGATAGGTGACGTTTCACAGAGTGCTGGAGTAACTCAGCGGGTCAGGCAGCATCTCTGGAGAACATGGATAGGTGACATTTCAGGTCAAGACCCTTCATCAGACACAACCTGAAACGTCACCTATCCGTGTTCTCCAGAGATGCTGCCTGACCCACTGAGTTACTCCAGTACTTTGTGTCTTCTTTTGTAAACCAGCATCTGCAGTTCCTTGAATCCTAATTTCTCCGGTACCTGCCATACCATCAGACAACTGCGAGAGGCAGTGCTGCACAAGGTTAGACATACATTGCTCATTAGCACCCTCGGCTGGCCTCCACAAGTACTGCAACCTTGCAATCCATTCCAACGCCATTTGATCCATTTAATTTACCAATGATTTACAAATTGCCCGAGCTAAAACTGCAAAATGCAAAGAGTTACTGACCATAAAGATATTTTAGACTTCTCCATCAAAAGAACCTATGGGGGAAATGGTTGGGAAATTTTAAAAGGAAAAGTGCTGGTGTAACTCAGCGGGAAAGTTGTATTTTCTGTGGTTAAATAAATATTAGTCATAGAGTGATAGTGTGGAAATAGGCCCTTCAGCCCAACTTGCCCACACTGACCAACATGCCCCAGCTACATTAGTCCCACCTGCCTGCGTTTGGTCCATATCCCTCCAAACCTGTCCTATCCATGTACCTGTCTAACTGTTTCTTAAATGTTGGGATGGTCCCAGCCTCAACAACCCCAGGTTCCCATTAAATATTTTGCTCTTCACCTTAAACCAATGTCCTCTACCTTAAACTCTGAAGAAGAGTCCCAACCTGAAACGTCACCTATCCGTGTCCTCCACCGATGCTGCCTGACCAGCTGAGTTACTCCAGCACTTTGCGCTCTGCGCAAGATTCCAGCATCTGCGGTTCCCCAGTTCGGCCAAGAGACCCAAGGTCCCGTGGTACGATTTCCCTTGTAGATATGACTACGTCACAACGTTCTCCTGAACATACTCTCAACAATTCTACCCCTCCCAACGCACCCGGGACAGTTTACATAGGGCTAATTAACCCACAAACCCACACGTCTTTGGGATGTGGGAGGAAAACCGGAGCACCCGGAGAAAACCCACGCAGGTCAGGGGGAGAACGTGCAAACTCCGTACAGACAGCACTCGTAGTCAGGATGGAACCCGGGTCTCTGGTAGTCGTGCCAGCTGATTGTAACATGGAATACGTTTGTAAATTTGTAGGTGCTCTTTATGTGGCCACTCTTTGCATACCCTGGGTGTGCAAAACATAGAATATCACTGTGTCTTGTCACATGTGCCAATAGAGTATCATTCATTCATTCGCTGTGCTTCCTCAATGTAAATCAGTCGCGCTTGTGCCTCGGTGCTTTGATGCAAACTGTATCATTGTGCCGCTGTGTTCAGTAAACAAATGATAGTCAGGCGTACGTAGGAAAGTAGACACAAAATGCTGGAGTAACTCAGCGGGACAGGCAGCGTCTCTGGAGAGAAGGAATGGGTGGCATTTCAGGTCGAGACCCTTCATCAGTCTGATCAATGGTCTCGACCCGAAACGTCACCCATTCCTTCTCTCCTTCTATCCAGAGATGCTGCCTGTCCCGCTGAGTTACTCCAGCATTTTTTTTGTATATCTTCGATTTAAACCGGCATCTGCAGTTCTTTCCTAAGCAGAGGAAAGTGTTGTCTCCTGTTCCATCCACGGTACCGCAGCGGTAGAGTTGCTGCCTTAAGGCACCAGGGACCCGGGCTCCATCCTGACTACGGGTGCTGTCTGTACGGAGTTTGTACGTTCTCCCCGTGATCTGCATGGGTTTTCTCCGGGCGCTCCGGTTTCCTCCCACACTCCAAAGACGTACGGGTTTGTAGGTTAAAGGGGTTCGGTAACAATTGTAAATTGTCCCTAGTTTGTGGGATCGCGCTAGTTTACGGGAGGGGGGGGGTGGGGAGGGGTGTTGCTGGTCGGCAAGGACTCGGTGGGCCGAAGAGCCTGTTTCCGCGATGTGTCTCGAAAGTCTAAACTCACTGGTTTAAAGGCTGAGAGAGGGTCCTAACAGCACAAGGGAAGAGCAGAGAAAAGCACAAAGTGCTGGTGGAACTCAGCGGGTCAGGCAGCATCTGTGGAGGGAATAGACGGGTGACGTTTTGGGCGGGGAGCTACCTTCAGAACAAGACAATAATCAGCAGTAGGTGGCCTTTGGAGATGCAGTCCAGCTGTACATAAACTGTACGTAAACTGTACGTGCCTCTGGCAGCTTGTGTTCTACTTCTTCTTCTTCTTAAGCCCTTGGCTCCTCTAGGGAGCATAGGCCATTGACAAATGTCCTCCACCTCACTCGGTTGTTGGCGGTTCTTTCCAGATCTCCCCAGTTGAGCCCACTCCCAGACACTTCTGCCTGGACACCTCTTCTCCAGCTGTTCCTGGGGCCACCTCTTTTCCTTTTTCCTTGGGGGGGGTTCCAGTTCAGGGCTTGCCGGGTGATGTTTGTGGCAGGATTTCTGAGGGGGTGTCCAATCCAACTCCATTTTCTCTTTCGAATTTGTAAGTCAATGGGATCCTGGCTTCTGAAATAGACCCTTCAATGCATTATCGTTGATCAGACGTTGCTGGCTTTACCTTGCACAAAACATTATTCCATTATCGTGTATCTGTACACTGTAAATGGCTCGATTGTAATCATGTGTCGTCTTACCGCTGACTGGGTAGCACGGAACTAAAGTTTTTCACTGTACCTCGGCACACGTGACAATTAACTCAACTGAACTGAGTGCCTATCAATAGACAATAGACAATAGGTGCAGGAGTAGGCCATTCAGCCCTTCGAGCCAGCACCGCCATTCAATGCGATCATGGCTGATCACTCTCAATCAGTACCCCCTCACTCCGCTATCCTTAAGAGCTCTATCCAGCTCTCTCTTGAAAGCATCCAACGAACTGGCCTCCACTGCCTTCTGAGGCAGAGAATTCCACACCTTCACTACTCTCTGACTGAAAAAGTTCTTCCTCATCTCCGTTCTAAATGGCCTACCCCTTATTCTTAAACTGTGGCCCCTTGTTCTGGACTCCCCCAACATTGGGAACATGTTTCCTGCCTCTAATGTGTCCAATCCCCTAATTATCTTACACGTTTCAATAAGATCCCCCCTCATCCTTCTAAATTCCAGTGTATACAAGCCCAATCGCTCCAGCCTTGAACAATATCCACGTTCATTTGTTCTATATCTCTCTATATCACCGTCTTTATCTCTCGTCTCCCATTCCCCTGATTGAAGAAGGGTCTCGACCCAAAATGTCACCCTTTCCTTTTCTCCAGAGATGCTGCCTGACATGCTGAGTTACTCCAGCTTTTTGTGTCTATCTTTGGTTTAAACCAACATCTGCATTTCCTTCCTACACACACTGCCCATCTATGTTAATCCCCATCTGTATCAATCAGCTTGATCTTTTGTCTGCTCAGTTTAGTTTCAGTTTCAGTTCAGTTTATTGTCACGTGTACCGAGGTACAGTTAAAAGCTTTTGTTGCGTGCTAACCAGTCAGCGGAAAGACAATACATGATTACAATAGAGCCATTCAGTGTTCAGATACATAAGGGAATAACGTTTATAGACAATAGACAATAGGTGCAGGAGGAGGCCATTTGGCCCTTCGAGCCAGCACCGCCATTCAATGTGATCATGGCTGATCATTCTCAATCAGTACCCCGTTCCTGCCTTCTCCCCATACCCCCTGACTCCGCTATCCTTAAGAGCTCAATCTAGCTCTCTCTTGAATGCATTCAGAGAATTGGCCTCCACTGCCTTCTGAGGCAGAGAATTCCACAGATTTACAACTCTCTGACTGAAAAAGATTTTCCTCATCTCCGTTCTAAATGGCCTACCCCTTATTCTTAAACTGTGGCCCCTTGTTCTGGACTCCCCCAACATTGGGAACATGTTTCCTGCCTCTAACGTGTCCAACCCCTTAATAATCTTATACGTTTCGATATGATCTAAAATCTAAAGATTTAGTGCAAGGTAAAGCCAGCAAGGTCCGATCAAAGGTAGTCCGAGGGTCACCAATGTGGTAGATGGGAGAGGATAAGTCTGCTCTCTAGTTTGCGGTAGGACGGTTCAGTTGCCCGATAACAGCTGGGAAGAAACTGTCCCTGAATCTGGAGGTGTGCGTTTTCACACTTCTGTACCGTTTGTAGAGAGGGAGAGGGGAGAAGAGGGAGTGGCCGGGGTGAGAATGGTCCTTGATGATGCTGCTGGCCTTGCCGAGGCAGCGCGGGGTGTAGATGGAGTCAGTGGAAGGGAGGTTGGTTTGTGCGATGGTCTGGGCTGCGTCCACGACTCGCTGCGATTTATAACCCTAACCCTAATACCTTTTGAGGGGGGGGTGGGGGGAGGGGAGCAGGTTACCCTGGACCTTCACACCGACCTTCTTGCCGGCGATGTACCCTCCGGTGGCCCCGAAACTTTTGGTGAAGGTTCCCATCAGCACGTCCACATCGGCCGGGTCCACCCCGAAGTACTCCACCACGCCCCGGCCCGTAGGCCCCACCGCCCCGATGCTGTGCGCCTCGTCCAAGTACAGGTAGGCCTTATACTTCTTCTTCAGTGCCACGATCTCCGGCAGACGCACCATCGAACCCTCCATGCTGCAACGACAAGAGTATTGCGTTCACTTCTGGGCACCGCGTTACAGGAAAGATATTGCCACGCTTGAAAGGGTTCAGAAATGATTTACGAGGATGTTGCCGGGACTAGAGGGCGTGGGCAACAGGGAGAGGTTGAGCAGGCTGGGTCTCTATTCCATGGAGGGCAGGAGGATGAGGGGCGATCTTGAGAGGAAAATCATGAGAGGAATAGATCGGGTAGATGCACCAATGAGGTAGATGGAAGGGCAAGAGTCTCTTGCCCAGAGTAGGGGAATCGAGGACCAGAGGACATAGGTTTAAGGTGAAGGGGAAAAGATTTAATATGAATCCGAGGGGTAACTTTTTCACACAAAGGGTGGTGGGTGTATGGAACAAGCCGCCAGAGGAGGTAGTTGAGGCTGGGACTATCCCAACGTTTAAGAAACATTTGGACAGGTTCACGGATAGGACAGGGCAGACAGAGAGTAGTGTAGCTGGGACATGTTGGCAAGTTGGGCCATAAAGGGCCTAGTTTCCACACTGTATCACTCTATGACTCTAGGGGCAACAAGACAGAAGGAAACGCATGGAGACCTGTTTCCGGAATGTTCCCTGGGTTCCTCAAAGCCAGCATCAACATACTGTGGACGGCTCGGTTGGAATCATGTACAGGTTCTGAGCTACTATCTACCTCGTTACTATCTCTAACCAGACTATACTGAACTGTATCTTGCACTAAATATCATGTATCTGTACACTGTGGACGGCTCGATTGTAATCACGTTTAGTCTTTCCGCTGACTGGTCAGCACGCAACGAAAATTTTACAACTTATATAGACAACTTATATATATATATCCAACAAATCATCCGCCAACATTTCCGTCACCTACAACGGGACCCCACCACTGGCCATATCTTCCCATCCCCTCCCCTCCCTGCGTTCCGCAGAGACCGTTCCCTCCGTAACTCCCTGGTCCGCTCGTCCCTTCCTACCCAAACCACCCCAACCCCGGGCACTTTCCCTTGCAACCGCACGAGATGCAACACCTGTCCCTTTACCTCCCCCCTCAACTCCATCCAAGGACCCAAACAGTCTTTCCAGGTGAGACAAAGGTTCACCTGCACCTCCTCCAACCTCGTCTATTGCATCCGCTGCTCTAGATGTCAACTTATTTACATCGGCGAAATCAAGCGCAGGCTCGGCGATCGCTTCGCTCAACACCTGCGCTCGGTCCACATTAACCAAACTGATCTCCCGGTGGCCAAGCACTTCAACTCCCCCTCCCATTCCCAGTCTGACCTTTCTGTCATGGGCCTCCTCCAGTGCCATAGTGAGGCCCACCGGAAATTGGAAGAACAGCACCTCATATTTCGCCTGGGCAGCTTGCAGCCCAGTGGTATGAACATCGACTTCTCCAACTTTAGATAGTTCCTCTGTCCCTCTCTTCCCCTCCTCCTTCCCAGATCTCCCTCTATCTTCCTGTCTCCACCTATATCCTTCCTTTGTCCCGCCCCCCTGACATCAGTCTGAAGAAGGGTCTCGACCCGAAACGTCACCCATTCCTTCTCTCCTGAGTTGCTGCCTGACCTGCTGAGTTACTCCAGCATTTTGTGAATAAATACTGTCGATTTGTACCAGCATCTGCAGTTATTGTCTTATGTATACAACTTATAGAGTCATAGAGTGATACAGCGTGGAAACAGGCCCTTCGGCCCAGCTTGCCCACACCGGCCAACATGTCCCAGCTACACTAGTCCCACCTGCCCAGGTTTGATCCATATCCCTCCAAACCTGTCCTGTCAGTCTGAAGAAGGGTCTCGACCCGAAACGTCACCCATTCCTTCTCTCCCGAGATGCTGCCTGACCTGCTGAGTTACTCCAGCATTTTGTGAATAAATCGAACTGTCCTGTCCATGTACCTGTCTAAATGTTTCTTAAATGTCGGGATAGTCCCAGCCTCAATTACTGTGAGCTTTGAATGAAGAGCTCTGAGCTTAGAACTCAGGCTGAATAGACAGAACTGTTTCACAATTTTAATCGACAACCTGACCTTGTTGAATTCACTGCACATCTGTGATTATTGTGAAGTGGGCCGTGTGATTGCAACAACTCTCTGCTCTGTTTTCATCAAAGACGATTAAATATTCATATAGGTCTGCTCGGATTCAAGCAAACCTCCCGAGGCCTTTCTGTAGCTGTTCATAGTCGTAGAGTGATGCAGCGTAGAAACAGGCCCTTCAGCCCAACATGTCCCAGCTACACTAGTCCCACCTGCCTGCGTTTGGCCCAGATCCCTCCAAACCTGTCCTATCCATGTACCTGTCTAACTGTATCATAAATGTTGGGATGGTCCCAGCTTCAACCACCTCCTCTGGTGGCTCGTTTCATACACCCACCGCCCTTTGTGCGAAAAAGTTACCCCTCAAATTCCAATTAAATCTTTCCTCCTTCACCTTGAACCTATGTCCTCTGGTCTTCGATTCACCCGCTCTGGGGCAAGAGACTCTGTGCAACTACCCGATCTATTCCTCTCATGCTTTTGTACACCTCTATAAGATCACCCGTCATCCTCCTGCGCTCCATGGAATAGAGACCCAGCCTGCTCAACCTCTCCCTGTAGCTCACGCCCTCTAGTCCTGGCAACATCCTCGTAAATCTCTGCACGCTTTCCAGCTTGAACCCTGGCCTTTCACTGTACCTCAGTACACGTGACAATAAACTAAACTAAACTAAAAAACTAACTGAATAAAAGAACTAAATAAACAAACTAAAAAAAGAGGAACATCACATTCACCTTCACAGCACAGATCCCTGAACTGATACACCTGAACCCTAGTCATCAGGTCATAAGTGATAGGAGCAGATTTAGGCCATTCGTCTACTCCGCCATTCAATCATGGCTGATCTATCTCTCCCTCCTAACCCCATTCCCCTGCCTTCTCCCCATAACCCCTGACACACGTACTAATCAAGAATCTATCTATCTCCGCCTTAAAAATATCCACTGACTTGGCCTCCACAGCCTTGTGTGGCAAAGAATTCCACAGATTCACCGCCCTCTGACTAAAGAAATCCCTCCTCATCTCCTTCCTAAAGGAACGTCCTTAAATTCTGAGGCTGTGACATCTGGTCCCAGACTCTCCCACTAGTGGAAGCATCCTCCCCACATCCACTCTATCCAGATTTGAACACAGGTGTTTTGGAGGGGAACAGAGGCTGTAGGAGGTGAGGGAGAGGTGAGGGAGTGAAGGGAGGAGGTGAGAGTGCTGCACCTGTAAATCCCCTCCACCAGAATCAGGATCTTCTTCCAGGGTCTGTGGGTCCGGGGCTGACCGCTGATCACCGCGTCTCGTAGCAGCTTCTCCAGGCTCTGCAGATCTGTGGGACAACACACGCACACACACGTACACATACTGTACACACTCACTCAGAACACGCTGCCCGGAAACTCTTCCGGTTTTAATCAACGGCAAAGCGTGGCGCGTGGCAGTGTTTGCGCTCGTGAGAGCCGGTGGTCAGAGAAGGGGCCGGCGCCGAGAACAACGAGGGACCCAGCGTGGGGGGGGCTGACAAGAACAACGAGGGACCCCAGTGTGGGTGAAGGGGACCGCCGAGAACAAAGGGGGACACAGCCATACTAAACAAAAAGCAACAAGACAAAAAAAGCCATTGAATGCAAGATCGCCGAACCATCCCACTCACAACCAGTTGTGCGGCATTCCTGTTTGCTACGACGCTCAACCCTGGCAAGGGAAAGCTTTTCCAAACCACTACTGACGCTCTCAAAGAGACATTCCTTCCACCGGCACCTCTGAATGTCCTCAGACATTTGCCCTGCCATTTCGTTGTCAGAAAACACATTTATTCACGTAAACTGCGGCTCACTCAAGGGCATTTTTACAATTACAGACTCCTTGAGACCATCATCATCATCATCATCATCGGCGGTCATTGAAGCAAGTATGACTGTCAATAGACAATAGACAATAGGTGCAGGAGGAGGCCAGTCGGCCCTTCGAGCCAGCACCGACATTCAATGTGATTATGGCTGATCATTCTCAATCAGTACCCCGTTCCTGCCTTCTCCCCATACCCCCTGACTCCGCTATCCTTAAGAGCTCTATCCAGCTCTCTGGAGGACGTCTGTGCGTGACTTTGTTTAACGTGGGGAGACTGGTGCACAGACAGCCACCACACGGTCCTTGACAGATCTGGGTCAGGATCCAGTGGCGTGGAGTCCAAGACGACCGGGGACCCTTTCCTGCTGCAGCCTTCATCCATCCGCCTTCCCAGCCGTTGTGACGCTCCACTAAAGTCAGCTATCATCCTCCGCCTGTTCCACCGTTGAGGTCTTGGTCGGATTGCTCTTTGTCAGGGACCTCCCCCTCGACCTTACCGCCATGGGTGACCCTACCAGGAGCGTGGCTCCAGATGGCATCGCTCTCAGGATCTCATAGAAACATAGAAAATAGGAGGAGGCCATTCGGCCCTTCGAGCCAGCACCGCCATTCATTGTGATCATGGCTGATCATCCACAATCAGTAACCCGTGCCTGCCTTCTCCCCATATCCCTTGATTCCACTAGCCCCAAGAGCTCTATCTAACTCTCTCTTAAATCCATCCAGTGATTTGGCCTCCACTGCCCTCTGTGGCAGAGAATTCCACAAATTCACAACTCTCTGGGTGAAAAAGTTTCTTCTCACCTCAGTTTTAAATGGCCTCCCCTTTATTCTACGACTGTGGCCCTTGGTTCCGGACTCGGGGTTCCAGGAACATTTTTCCTGCATCTAGCTTGTCCAGTCCTTTTATAATTTTATACGTCTCTATCATGGCTGATCATCCACAATCAGGAACGTCTCTATAAGATCCCCTCTCATCCTTCTAAACTCCAGTGAATACAAGCCTAGTCTTTTCAATCTTTCCTCAGGACCACACAAGCTTCTCCACCACGACATGGTGACAATCCAGGGAGAATAGACTCCGTAATTCCTATACTCTGGATTCCTCACTCCTTCACCATGAGTTCAGTTTAGTTCAAAGTCACGTGTACCAAGCCAATTAACCTACAACCGAAGGAAACCGAAGATCTCGGAGAAATCCCACGCAGGTCACGGGGAGAACGTACAAACTCCGTACAGACAGCGCCCGTAGTCGGGATCAAACCTGAGTCTCCGGCGCTGCATTCGCTGTAAGGCAGCAACTCTACCGCTGCGCCACCGTGACCACCGTTGAATGGGCTGCACGGTGGCGCAGCGGTAGAGTTGCTGCCTCACAGCGCCAGAGACCCCGGATTCAATACTGGCTGTACGGAGTTTGTACGTTCTCCCCGTGACTTTTCTCCGAAATCTCCAGTTTCCACCCACACTCTAAAGACGTACAGGTTTGTAGGTTAATTGGCTTGGTATTATTGTGGACTCGGTGGGCCTGTTTCCGCCCTGTATCTCTAAAAGTACAACTCAAAACTAGATGAAAAGACAGAAAATGTGAGACAATATGTGCACTAAAGCTTTTCACTCTCCCTCTGCACACGTGACAAGAAACTAAAGCAAACCAAACTAAAATAAGCAGATCAAGAGAGAAGAGGTACAAAATGTGAAGGTATTTATTCACAACATGCTGGAGTAACTCAGCGGGTCAGGCAGCATCTCAGGAGAGAAGGAATGGGCGACGTTTCGGGTCGAGAATCTTCTTCAGACTGATGGGGATTTGTACCAGCATCTGCAGTTATTTTCTTATACAAAATGTGAAGCAAGAGGATGGCTGTGGAGGCCAAGTCAACGGAGATTTGTAAGGCAGAGATAGACAGTTTCTTGATTAGTGCGGGTGTCAGAGGTTATGGGGAGAAGGCAGGAGAATGGGGTTGGGAGGCAAAGATAGATCAGCCTTGATTGAATGGCGGAGTAGACTTGATGGGCCGAATGGCCTAATTCTGCTCCTATCACTTATGAGTATTGGTGGAAGGGAATGGGGGAAGGGAAGGACATGTCTATGTCTATATCTGCAGCAATGACAATGAAACATTCTTGAGTCCCTAGACCCTTGGGGAGTATGCAAAGTGATTCAGTTTTTACGATAGAGTCATAGTGTCATACAGCGTGGAAACAGGCCCTTCGGCCCAACTTGCCCATCATGAGCAACATGTCCCATCTACACTAGTCTGATTTACCTGCGTTTGGCCCATATCCAAATAAACCTGTCCTATAGATGTACCTGTGTAATTGTTTCTTAAACGTGGTGATAGTACTTGCCTTAACTATCTCCTCTGGCAGCTTGTTCCATGCACCCACCAACCATTGTGTAAAAAATTACTCCTCAGATTTCTATTAAATCTTTCCCCCCTCACCCACCTTAAACCTATGTCCTCCGGTTCTCGATTCCCCTACTCTGGGCAAGAGACTCTGTGTACCTACCCGATCTATTCCTCTCATGACTTTATACACCTCTATAAGATCTCCCCTCATCCTCCTGCGCTCCAAGGAATAGAGACCCAGCCTGCTCAACTTCTCCCTATTGCTCGGGCCTCGACTCCTGGCAACATCCTCATAAATCTTCTATGCACCCATTCTAGCTTGACGACATCTTTCCTATAACTTATTTACTATAAGGGTGGTCACGGTGGCGCAGCGGTAGAGTTGCTGCCTTACAGCGCCGGAGGACCCTGGTTCGATCCCGACTACGGGCGCTATCTGTACGGAGTTTGTACGTTCTCCCCGTGACCTGCGTGGGTTTTCTCCGAGATCTTTGGGTTTCCTCCCACACTCCAAAGACGCACAGGTTTGTAGGTTAATCGGCTTAGTGCAAGAGTAAAATTGTCCATAGTGTGTGTAGGATAGTGTTAGTGTGCGGGTATCGCTGGTCGGCACGGACTCGGTGGGCCGAAGGGCCTGCTTCCACGCTGTATCTGTAAACTCAACTGTACTAAAAACATGGCGCAGGCGGTAGACATGGCGTGGTCACTCACTGTTGTGTTTAAACACCCGGATGGTTGAACTCGACAAACGTGCGCCCAGGATCAGAGATGTGTGGTTTAGCTCATCGCTCAGTATAAGGCAGCCCTGCGTGGGAAAGAGTCGCAGAATGTCAGACATGGGGGGGGAGATGGCACGTGACACACACCGTCCCTACTCACCGTGCCGAGAACAAAACGTTTAAAACAAAACACACCGATTGGAACGCGATAGAAATCAACTCCCCCGATACGAAACTTTTTTTTTTTTTAAACGCGCCGGTTTAGAATTTGAAAGAGATCAAAACTCCCGTGACACTTGCCTTACGAACTGTGTTTACGCAGAATTAGTAACGCATGCCGATCCTGCTAATGCTCGCGAGCGACAAATTCTAAACGGAGTTGATCTTTGAAGCTAAATAAACTTAATCCCCCTGGGCTCCTCTGCGTGTAATCTGTGAAGTTTTGTAAACTTTGATCTTTCAGGATTAAGTGCACAGCAAAGGGGAGACGAGGCTTGATCCCTGTTGAGTGGTAATACCACTGCAGTACAGGTGGGACGGATGAAAGGCTCCTTTCTCTTCCCCTTGGATGGGTAAACATTGGTGATCGCACAATGAGAGACTGTGAAAATGGTCGGCTGTAATGGCCAGTGGGGAAGATTTGGTTTAGTTTAGAGATACAGCGCGGAAACAGGCCCTTCGGCCCACCGGGTCCGCGCCGGCCAGCGATCCCCGCACATTACCACCATCCTACACACACACTAGGGCCAATTTTACATTTTTTTTTTTACACCAAGCCAATTAACCTGCAAACTTGTACGTCTTTGGAGTGTGTGAGGAAACTGAAGGTCTTGGGAGAAATCCCACGCAGGTCACGGGTAGAACGTACAAACTCCGTACAGGCAAGCACCGGTAGTCAGGATGGTACCGGGTGTCTCTGGCGCTGTGAGGCAGCAACTCTACCGCTGCGCTGCCCTACGATGCAGTCTCCAATACGTTCCACTGAATTAGACTAATGAATGCGCAGCATGGTGGCGCAGCGGTAGAGTTGCTGCCTTACATCGAATGCAACGCCGGAGACTCGGGTTCGATCCTGACTACGGGCGCCATCTGTACGGAGTTTGTACGTTCTCCCCGTGACCTGCGTGGGTTTTCTCCAAGATCTTCGGTTTCCTCCCACACTCCAAAGACGTACAGGTACGTAGATTAATTGACTGGGTCAGTGTAAAAATTGCCCCTAGTGTGTGTAGGATAGTGTTAGTGTGCGGGGATCGCTGGGCGGCGCGGACCCGGTGGGCCGAATGGCCTGTTTCCGCGCTTTATCTCTAAATTTTTTTTTTTTTTTAATTAAAAAAATGAGGCCACTCGTAACTTCATTTCAGTTTAGTTTAGGGATGCGGCATGGACACAGGCTTCTTCAGCCCACTGAGCCCGCGCCAAGCATCAATCACCTGCACACCAGTTCTATGTTATCCCACTTTCCCATCCACTCCCTGCACACTAAAGGCAATTTACAGAGGCCAATTAACCTACAAACCCGCATGTCTTGCGTAGGAGGAAACCGGAGCACCAAGAGGAAAGCCACGCGGCCAAAGGGAGAACGTGCAAAAATCCGCACAGACAGCAATTGAGGTCAATAGACAATAGGTGCAGGAGGAGGCCATTCGGCCCTTTGAGCCAGCACCGCCATTCAATGTGATCATGGCTGATCATTCTCAATCAGTACCCCGTTCCTGCCTTCTCCCCATACCCCCTGACTCCGCTATCCTTAAGAGCTCTATCTAGCTCTCTCTTGAATGCATTCAGAGAACTTCAGAGAAGTATCAAGATCGATAAGGAGAGGTTGAGTAGGCTGGGACTCTACTCCTTGGTGTGTAGCAGGGCGAGTGGTGATCTAGGAAAATTGACAGGGGAGAGTCAGTGGATGTGGTGTACCTCGACTTTCAGAAAGCCTTCGACAAGGTCCCACATAGGAGATTAGTGGGCAAAATTAGAGCACATGGTATTGGGGGTAGGGTACTGACATGGATAGAAAATTGGTTGACAGACAGAAAGCAAAGAGTGGGGATAAATGGGTCCCTTTCGGAATGGCAGTGGGCGACCAGTGGGGTACCGCAAGGTTCGGTGCTGGGACCCCAGCTATTTACGATATACATTAATGACTTAGACGAAGGGATTAAAAGTACCATTAGCAAATTTGCAGATGATACTAAGCTGGGGGGTAGTGTGAATTGTGAGGAAGATGCAATAAGGCTGCAGGGTGACTTGGACAGGTTGTGTGAGTGGGCGGATACATGGCAGATGCAGTTTAATGTAGATAAGTGTGAGGTTATTCACTTTGGAAGTAAGAATAGAAAGGCAGATTATTATCTGAATGGTGTCAAGTTAGGAGGAGGGGGGGTTCAACGAGATCTGGGTGTCCTAGTGCATCAGTCAATGAAAGGAAGCATGCAGGTACAGCAGGCAGTGAAGAAAGCCAATGGAATGTTGGCCTTCATAACAAGAGGAGTTGAGTATAGGAGCAAAGAGGTCCTTCTACAGTTGTACCGGGCCCTGGTGAGACCGCACCTGGAGTACTGTGTGCAGTTCTGGTCTCCAAATTTGAGGAAGGATATTCTTGCTATGGAGGGCGTGCAGCGTAGGTTCACTAGGTTAATTCCCGGAATGGCGGGACTGTCGTATGTTGAAAGGTTGGAGAGATTGGGCTTGTATACACTGGAATTTAGAAGGATGAGGGGGGATCTTATTGAAACATATAAGATAATTAGGGGATTGGACACATTAGAGGCAGGAAACATGTTCCCAATGTTGGGGGAGTCCAGAACAAGGGGCCACAGTTTAAGAATAAGGGGTAGGCCATTTAGAACGGAGATGAGGAAGAACTTTTTCAGTCAGAGAGTGGTGAAGGTGTGGAATTCTCTGCCTCAGAAGGCATTGGAGGCCAGTTCGTTGGATGTTTTCAAGAGAGAGCTGGATAGAGCTCTTAAGGATAGCGGAGTGAGGGGGTATGGGGAGAAGGCAGGAACGGGGTACTGATTGAGAGTGATCAGCCATGATCGCATTGAATGGCGGTGCTGGCTCTAAGGGCTGAATGGTCTACTCCTGCACCTATTGTCTATTGTCTATTGTATAAAATCATGAGAGGAATAGATCAGGCAGATGCAGAGTCTCTTGCCCAGAGCCGGGGAATCGATAACCAGAACACATAGGTTTAAGCTGAGCAGGGAAAGTTTCACATAGAAAATAGGTGCAGGAGGAGGCCATTTGGTCCTTCGAGCCAGCACCACCATTCATTGAGATCATGGCTGATCATCCACAATCAGTAACCCGTGCCTGCCTTCTCCCCGTATCCCTTGATTCCGCTAGCCCCTAGAGCTCTATCTAACTCTATTTTAAATTCATCCAGTGAATTGGCCTCCACTGCCTTCTGTGGCAGAGAATTGGACAAATTCACTACTCTCTGAGTTTATTCTCATCTCAGTTTTAAATGGCCTCCCCTTTATTCTTAGACTGTGGTACCTGAAGCTGCTGGAGGAGGTAGTTGAGGCAGGGACTATTGCAACGTTTAAGACAGGTAGACAGATACATGGATAGGACAGGTTTGGAGGAATGTGGACCGATCGCGGGCAGGTCGGACTAATGTAGCTGGGACATGTTTGTCGGTGTGGGCGAGTTGGGCTGAAGGGCCTGTTTCCACACTGTATCACTCTATGACTCCCCACCAGGCTCACTGTTTCACTGCGAGACGTTTGCTCCACAGGTCTTCACTGAAGATACAGATGGTGCCCAACACAGGCAACTCAGAAGTGGATCTGCAATCGCACATTACAAACTCAAACTCACCTTGCCAGCCAGGGCCGGAATATTCATAGAATTAGTGGCGAAACCCATGCCGAATGTCATTGCTGCCTCCACTTCCAAAAATTGGGCGACCAACTCCTCCAGCTGAATGTGCTTGTCAAGGTTACCTGCAAAACAACAGAACCCATTAGACGTGACGTATACTGGCATGTTATGGCTATGGGGAGAAGGCAGGAAAATGGGAAAATAGGAGGCAGAGATCACCTATGATCGAATGGCGGTGTGGACTCAATTGGCGGTGCTGGCTCGAAGGGCCAAATGGCCTCCTCCTGCACCTATTTTAGACAATAGACAACAGGTGCAGGAGTAGGCCATTCGGCCCTTCGAGCCAGCACCGCCATTCAATGTGATCATGGCTGATCATTCTCAATCAGTACCTCGTTCCTGCCTTCTCCCCCATACCCCCTGACTCCACTATCTTTAAGAGCTCTATCTAGCTCTCTCTTGAAAGCAATTTCTATGTTTTCTATCTGGATCTAAGTATTACAGGCCTCCTCCATCATCCTGCACCTACGATTGCCTCGGTTAAACACAGGGAGTTGACATTCCTGACCTTTCCCACTTGTATTCTGTGGCTCAATCTGACTTCAGTTCAGTTCAGTGTCACATGTACTGAGGTACAGTGAAAAGCTTTTTGTTGCGTGCTAACCAGTCAGCAGAAAGACAATACACGATAACAATCGATCCATTTACAGTGTGCAGATACACGACAAGGGAATAGCGTTTAGTGCAAGGTAAAGCCAGCAAAGTCCGATCAAGGATAGTCCGAGGGTCACCAATGAGGTAGATTGTGGACTTAAAAGTCATAGAGCGACTGACCACGTTGCTATTTGGAGAGCTAGGAATTGGCAGACAGAGTTTGCGTCGGGCCGTAAAGGAGATGTCAGAGGCAGCCGAGGAAGGCAGGAGGTGGAATTGCTGGAGAAGAAATAGTTTCAGTGGGGAGCAGAAAGGACATGTGTAACACATGGTTTGTGTATTTGTTTGCAAGTGTGTTCCATGTAAGTGTATCCCTGGTTTATGTGAGGTTGATAGTTGTGGCGTTACGACGGTTTAATGATGGGTTAGGATAAATGGAAGACAGGATGCGAGTGTTTAGTATTTGTTTGAGTGAATTAATCGTCTGTAGTTTCCTTTATCTAGTGGATACTGATTGCATAGGTGGCGAGAGCAGGTATTGAGGGGGGTAGTTATGGGAAGCCAGAACTAACTGGTGAACCTTCCCGAGGTGTAGGACAGACTAGGCACAATTTACGATTTTTACTGAAGCCAAATTAGCCTGCAAGCCTGTACGTCTTTGGAGTGTGGGATGAAAGGGACATAAAGCTGGGTGGTAGTGTGAAGTGTGAGGAAGATGCTATGAGGTTGCAGGGTGACTTAGACAGGTTGTGTGAGTGGGCAGGTGCATGGCAGATGCAGTTTAATGTGGATAAATGTGAGGCTATCCAGTTTGGTGGCAAGAACAGGAAGGCAGATTATTATCTGAATGGTGTCAAGTTAGGAAAAGGGGATGTACAACGAGATCTGGGTGTCCTAGCTCATCAGTCACTGAAAGGAAGCATGCAGGTACAGCAGGCAGTGAAGAAAGCTGATGGAATGTTGGCCTTCATAACAAGAGGAGTTGAGTATAGGAGCAAAAGGTCCTTCTGCAGTTGTACAAGGCCCTAGTGTGACCACACCTGGAGTACTGTGTGCAGTTTTGGTTTCCAAATTTGAGGAAGGACATTCTTGCTATTGAGGGCGTGCAGCGTAAGTTCACGAGGTAAATTCCCGGAATGGCGGGACTGTCGTATGTTGAAAGACTGGAGCGACTTGGCTTGTATACAATGGAGTTTAGAAGGATGAGAGGGGATCTTGTTGAATACATATAAGATTATTAAGGGGTTGGACACGTTAGAGCCAGGAAACATGTTCCAGATGTTGGGGGAGTTCAGAACCAGGGGCCACAGTTTAAGAATAAGGGGTATTAAAACGTAGATGAGGAAAAACTTTTTCACTCAGAGTTGTGAAGCTGTGGAATTCTCTGCCTCAGAAGGCAGTGGAGGCCAATTCTCTGGATGCTTTCAGGAGAGAGTTAGATAGAGCTCTTAATGATAGCGGAGTCAAAGGATATGGGGAGAAGGCAGGAACGGGGTACTGATTGTGAATGATCAGCCATGATTACGGTGAATGGCGGTGCTGGCTCGAAGGGCCGAATGGACTACGCCTGCACCTATTGTCTATTGTCTATTGAAACCGGAGCACCCCGAGGAAACCAACGCGGTCACGAGAAGAAGGTGCAAACTCTGCACAGACAGCACCCAGAGTCAGCATCGAACGGGGATCTCTGGCGCTGTCAGGCAGCAACGTTTCCACCGCGTCACCGTGCCACCCTTTAACAGCTGCTCCTTCCGAACACAATTCAAAGTACAAGTGACCTGTGTTTTGTTTTCTTGAAGTGTACGCTTGATTAGATGTTCGACCAGAGTTTGGAGCAAAGCACTTTTGTTTTCCTTTGCTTTTGATCTATTGCCAAGAGATTACAAAAACATATCTTAGATGCGCTGCTTCAAGCCAGCAGTAATTCAGACCCCATGGGAGGTAGAAAGAAGACAGGAACAACTTGCCATGTAGCAATAATCTGAAACCTCTTTCAGGCTGGTCTAGGCACTGAGGAAAGCCAATGGCAAGTTGGCCTTCATAGCGAGAGGATTTGAGTAAAGGAGCAGAGGTCCTACTGCAGTTGTCCAGGGCCCTGGTTAGACTACCCCCGGAGTATTGTGTGCAGTTTTGGTCTCCTAATTTGAGGAAGGGCATTATTGCTATTGAGGGAGTACAGAGTGGGTTCACCAGGTCAATTCCCGGGATGGCGCGACTGACGTATGATGAAAGAATGGAGCGACTGGGCTTATGTTCACTGGAATTTAGAAGGATGAGAAGGGATCTTATAGAAAAATATAAAATTCTTAAAGGATTGGACGGGCTAGCTGCAGGAAAAATGTTCCCGATGTTGGGGGAGTCCAGAACCAGGGGTCACAGTTTAAGAATAAGGAGTAGGCCATTTCGGACTGAGATGAGGAAAAACCTTTTCACCCAGAGAGTGGTGAATTTGTGGAATTCTCTGCCACAGAAGGCAGTGGAGGCCAATTCACTGGATGTTTTCAAGAGAGAGTTAGATACAACTCTTAGGGCTAACGGAATCAAGGGATATGGGGAGAAAGCAGGAATAGGGTACTGACTTTGGATGATCAGCCATGACCATATTGAATGGCGGAGGTGCTGGCTTGAAGGGCTGAATGGCCTACTCCTGCACCTATTTTCTATCTTTCTATGTTTCTAATAGTCATTAACTACATCTCATGGTGGAATAATTAAATCTATGTAAGCTCATAAGTCATAGGAGCAGAATTAAGCCATTCGGCCCATTCTGCCATCAATCATGTCTGATCTATCTTTCCCTCTCAACCCCATTCTCCTACCTCCTCCCCATAACCCCTGACACCCGCACTAATCATGAATCTGTCAATCTCCGCCTTAAAAATACACCGTGACGGCCTCCACAGCCTTCTGTGGCAATGAATTCCACAGATTCACCACCCTCTGATGAAAAGAAATCCTCCTCATCTCCTTTCTAAAGGTATGTCCTTTCATTCTGAGGCTTATGAGACAATAGACAATAGGTGCAGGAGGAGGCCATTCGGCCCTTCGAGCCAGCACCGCCATTCAATGTGATCATGGCTGATCATTCTCAATCAGTACCCCGTTCCTGCCTTCTCCCCATACCCCCTGACTCCGCTATCCTTAAGAGCTCTATCCAGCTCTCTCTTGAATGCATTCAGAGAATTGGCCTCCACTGCCTTCTGAGGCAGAGAATTCCACAGATTCACAACTCTCTGACTGAAAAAGTTTTTCCTCATCTCAGTTCTAAATGGCCTACCCCTTATTCTTCAACTGTGGCCCCTTGTTCTGGACTCCCCCAACATTGGGAACATGTTTCCTGCCTCTAACGTGTCCAACCCCTTAATAATCTTGTACGTTTCGATAAGATCTCGTCTCATCCTTCTAAATTCCAGTGTATACAAGCCTAGTCGCTCCAGTCTTTCAACATATGATAGTCCCGCCATTCCGGGAATTAACCTAGTAAACCTACGCTGCACGACCTCAATAGCAAGAATATCCTTCCTCAAATTTGGAGACCAAAACTGCACACAGTACTCCAGGTGCGGTCTCACCAGGGCCCTGTACAACTCTCCCACTAGTGGAAACATCCTCTCCACATCCACTATATCCAAGCCTTTCACTATTTGGCAAATTTCAATATGGTCCCCCCCCTCATCCTTCTAGTGAGTACAGGCCCAAAGCCGTCAAACGCTCTATTTTTTCTATAAACATATTTCATTCAATCCCTTTTGGACGATTCTTGCTATGGAGGGCGTGCAGCGTAGGTTCACTAGATTAATTCCCGGAATGGCGGGACTGTCGTATGTTGAAAGGCTGGAGCGATTGGGCTTGTATACACTGGAATTTAGAAGGATGAGGGGGGATCTTATTGAAACATATAAGATAATTAGGGGATTGGACACATTAGAGGCAGATAACATGTTCCCAATGTTGGGGGAGTCCAGAACAAGGGGCCACAGTTTGAGAATAAGGGGTAGGCCATTTAGAACGGAGATGAGGAAGAACTTTTTCAGTCAGAGGGTGGTGAAGGTGTGGAATTCTCTGCCTCAGAAGGCAGTGGAGGCCAGTTCGTTGGATGCTTTCAAGAGAGAGCTGGATAGAGCTCTTAAGGATAGCGGAGTGAGGGGGTATGGGGAGAAGGCAGGAACGGGGTACTGATTGATAGTGATCAGCCATGATCGCATTGAATGGCGGTGCTGGCTCGAAGGGCTGAATGGCCTACTCCTGCACCTATTGTCTATTGTCTATTGTCTATTGATTCAAGACACCAGACACCCAGGTTCAATCCTAACCTCAGGTGTTGCCTGTGTGGAGTTTGCACGTTCTCCCTGTGAGAGCACTTGGGTGATCTGGTTTCCTCCCATGTGCCAAAGACATGCACTTTTGTAGGTTAATTGGCCCGCTGTAAATTATACCTAGTGTGGAGGGACTGGATGCGAAAGTGGGATACCAGAGCAGTGTGAACGGGTGATCGGTGGTCAAATAGACAAAGATGGACACATTGCTGCTGCCTGGCCTGCTGAGTTACTCCAGCATTTTGTGTAAACCAGCATCTGCAGTTCCTTCCCACGTGATCGATGGTCAGCGTCGACTCGATGGGCCAAAGAGCCTGTTTCCATGTAGTATCTTACAATCAGGCCCAAAGGGCCGAATAGCCTCCTCCTGCCCCTATTGTCTATTGTCTAATCAATCATTTGATGCAATTAGCTTGGAACGCAACATTCTGCCAATCATAGTCAGCTTTAACATGTGGGTGTGGGTGGGAAATCGGCAAATCTCCATTAAACTTGAAGATGTTTTCTCTCAAATTTCTTTCCTCTAAGGGGAACAACCCTGCTTCTCCAATCGAACCCAAGCTAAAATCTCTCTTTTCTGGAAAAATACTTTAAGGTGAGGGGGACAAAGGAGGTCACGGGGAGAACGTACAAACTCCGTGCAGACAAGCACCCTTAGTCAGGATGGAACCCGGGTCTCTGGCGCTGTGAGGCAGCAACTCTACCGCTGCACCACCGTGCCGCCCTTAATGTTAGAAGATGTTAGACCAGGTCACTTAGAAAAAGCCACGGTAATCAGGCCAATCTAGTGCTTTCAAACCAACTCCTTCAGTAAGTACCAAGAACTTGGGGCAGCACAGTGGTGCAGCGGTAGAGTTGCTGCCTTACTGCGTCAGAGACCCGAGTTCGATCCTGACCACGAGTGCTTGTCTGTATAAGAGTTTGTACGTTCTCCCTGTGACTGCATGGGTTTTCTCCAGGTGCTCCGGTATCTTCCCACACTCCAAAGACGTACAGGATAGTGCTAGTGTACAGGGTGATCGCTGGTCAATGCAGTCTCGGTGGGCCGAAGGGCTTGTTTGCGCACTGCATCTCTAAACTCTAGTGTACTGGGGGGGTTGCTGGTCACCGTGGACTTGGTGAGCTGAGGGACCTATGTCCATGATGTCTCTCCCGAGTCTAAAGTAAACTTGTTTGGTTGGATTTAGTGAACAAAGGCCAATCTTGTCAAATGCGTGATTGTTATATTGGCCACCGCATACATACACACAGACACACACACACACAGAGGCGCACACACACAGACACACACACACGCTGACACACACTCACTGACACACAGACACACACTGAAACACACACACATCCACATGCTGACACACATACGCTAACACACTCATACACGCCGACACACACAGACACGCACACACACACAGGCTGACATATACAAACACACACATGCGCTGATACACACACATGCTGACACACAAACACACACACACGCTGACACACACTCCTTGACACACACACACCCTGTGTGATGTCTGTGCTGGAAGTGAGATTGTTGCGTGTCTCTTAGTGAATGTGTCTTTGCCAGGAATGTCTGGGGTGAGGTTCAGTGCTGTGTGTTGAGGTCCATCCTGAACAGCTGTGTAACAGCGGTCGGTCCCAGTGTGGGCTGTTCTAGTGACATACACCCAGACAAATACCTAAAGCTGATGGGAAGTCATCAATCAAGAGGAAGGCTCTGGTATGTTGGAAACTAGCCAGTGTTCCACACACAGCAAGTTGTTATGCACGACCAAGTGCAGTAAAATGTCACACGCTGAAGCCAGGGCCAAGTGCCAAGGGAGGGGCTGGAGTTTAGTTTAGAGATACAGCGCGGAAACTGGCCCTTTGGCCTACTGAGTCCACGCCGACCATCCATCACCCGTACACTAGTTCTACTGTTCAGTGTAGTTCAGTGTACCACTGCTATACACTTGTACTGAATCTGAGATGTTTATCTGAGCTTATGTATAGTGACAGGTCGGTGGAGACTGGTTGACTGGTTGCATCATGGCCTGGTTCAGGAACTCGAACGCCCAAGAGCGAAGGAGATTGCAAAAAGTGGTAAACACTGCCCGGTTCATCACGGGTACTAGATACTTAGATAGTAGGTGCAGGAGGAGGCCCTTCGAGCCAGCACTGGCATTCATTGTGATCATGGCTGATCATCCACAACCAGTAACCCGTGCCTGTCTTCTCCACATATACCTTGATTCTGCTACCCTGAAATGCTCTATCTAACTCTTTTGAAAGCATCCAGTGAATCGGCCTCCACTGCCTTCTGAGGCAGAGAATTCCACAAATTCACAACTCTCTGGGTGAAAAAGTTTTTTCTCACCTCAGTTCTAAATGGCCTACCCCATATTCTTAAACTGTGTGGCCCCTGGTTCTGGACTCCCCCAACATCGGGAACATGTTTCCTGCATCTGGCGTGTCCAATCATAGAAACATAGAAAATAGGTACAGGAGGAGGCCATTTGGCCCTTCGAGCCATTCATTGTGATGAATTATGAATTATGAATCATCCCTCCCCACCATCGATGGGATCTACAGAAGTCGCTGGCTCAAAAAGGCAGGCAGCATCATCAGAGACCCACACACCACCCTGGCCATGCTCTCATCTCACTCCTGCCATCGGGAAGAAGGTACAGGAGCCTGAAAACTGTAACGTCCAGGTTCAAGGACTGATTCTTCCCTGCAGCCAATAGGCTATTAAACACTACAATTTCCAACTAAACTCTGAACTACGAACTGCCTGGGTTGCTCGAGTGGTATTGGGCTTTGTTCTGTTTTTTGCACCATATTGGGCTTTTTATTTTTGAACTTCTTTTGTTTGTTTATTATATTATCTATTAGAGTCATAGAGTGACAAGAAAGAGGGGGGGAGAGAGAGGGAGAGGGAGAGAGAGGAGAGGGGGAGGGCGTGAATGAGAAAGTGAGTGAGAAAGTGAGAATGAGAGAGAAAGTGAAAGTGAGAGAGCGCGAGAGCATGAGAGAGTGAGAGAGACATAAAACGAGAGCGTAAGAGCATGAGAGAGTGAGAGAGAAAACGTGAGAGAGAGAGAGAGAGAGAGCATGAGAGCGAGAGGGAGCATGAGAGTGAGAGTGTGAGAGAAAACGAGAGAGAGAGAGAGGGAGAGAGAGAGAGAGAGAGAGAGAGAGAGAGAGAGAGAGAGAGAGAGAGAGAGAGAGAGAGAGAGAGAGAGAGAGAGAGAGAGAGAGAGAGAGAGAGAGAGAGAGAGAGAGAAAGAGAGAGAAAGAGAGAAAGAGAGAGAAGAGAGAAAGAGAGAAAGAGAGAAGAGAGAGAGAGAGAGAGAGAGAGAGAGAGAGAGAGAGAGAGAGAGAGAGAGAGAGAGAGAAAGAGAGAGAGAGGTTATAGAAGGAACTATGAATGTAATTAGCCAGCCTACTGGTATTGATGCACAGTGTATTTCCTTTCATTTCAATACAGGTTAGAACAACATCTATTTATAATCCACCTCCACCGCAGTGAAAGTGTTCCACGACACCTCGCTGGATCATTATCAAATCAAGAAACGCTGCCAAGCCACGAAGCAAATTTATGTAAGATGATCAAACCCGACTCTTGTGTTCAGTGCAAGGTAAACCCAGCAAAGTCCCATCAAGGACAGTCCGAGGTTCACCAATGAGGTAGATAGTAGTTCAGCACTGCTCTCTGGTAGTGGTGGGATGGTTCAGTTGCCTGATAACAGCTGGGAAGAAACTGTCCCTGAATCTGGAGGTGTGCGTTTTCACACCAGTACCTTTTGGCCGATGGGAGAGGGGAGCAGAGGGAGTGGCTGGAGTGCGATTCGTCCATGATTGTGCTGCTGGCCTTGCCGAGGCAGCGTGAGGTGTAGATGGAGTTAATAGAAGGAAGACTTGTAGGAAAGAACTGCAGATGCTGGTTTAAATCGAAGGTGGACACAATATGCTGGAGTGAGTTACTCCAGCATTCAGTGTCTACCTTCAATAGAAGGGAGGTTGGTTTGCGTGATGGTCTGGGCCATGTCCACACTTCGCTGCAATTTCTTGCCATCTTGGATGGAGCTGTTCCCAAACCAAGCTGTCTGGAAGGTCATCAACTGGGTGAAAGACGCTCTTTGGTCTGCCCGAGCTTTGTTGACCTCCCAGCGGAGCGAGCTGTCCGTCGGGGAATGTTGCCGACTGGCCCGCTGCAGACTGCGGGAGTACGTGCTGAGGGACGCACTGAAGCTCGGTGCAGCCAACGCCAAGGCTCTGTGGGGGAGGACCACAGTCTAGGGTCCTTCCGCTGCTGGACATGGGGGGCAGGGTGTGGTGGAGAGAGACGCCCCTCCAAATAAGGGAAGGGATTCCACGCCAGTGGGCCACGAGTGGCAAGGGTGGAGGGTAATTCTGTGTATTGAATGTATATATTGCCTCCGAGAATGGAGGATATTTATTTCTCGAATAAAGTATATTTTGAAATTTAAAAAAGCTGCCATGCATCCTATCACATTTGAACGTATGAACTTACGAAGGGTTTTCTGCGCAGTATTTTTGTTGTGTATATTTTTTATTCTGAATAAAGTTTATTTTTCGAAGAAAAAATGCTGTTGCCCAAATAAGTTATCTGTGTCTCAACCAACATTCCTGATGCTTTTTATCTAATTATGGTGCATGACTACACAAGCTTCCTGTGCTCAAATTAGTCGCTACATTTCCTACATTCCACCGTCAGTTCATTTCAAAAGTATTTTCTTCAGGGTAGGGGAACCAAGAACCAGGGGATGGGGGTTTAAGGTGAGACGGGCAAGATTGCAAAGGAACCCGAGGGGCAACCTTTCCCACACTGAAGGTGGAGGGTGTATGGAACGAGATGGCAGAGGAGGTGGTTGAGGCACGTGCTAAAACATGATTTAAAGGACGTTTGGACAGGTAGTCCAGATCCCTGTGTGGTACTTCAGCTGCACGGAGGCAGAGAGGAAAGCTCTTCAGCGGGTAGTCCATAGAGCTCAGAAGACCATCGGAACACAGCTACCAGCCTTGGAGGGCATCTACAACACATGATGCCTCAGAAAAGCCACCAGCATCCACAAAGACTTCTCACACCCCTGCAATAGTCTGTTCGAAATTCTACCATCAGGCAGACGCTACAAGGCCTTCTACGCCCACACCTCCAGACTCAGGAACAGCTTCATCCCCAGGGCCATAGCTACTGAACCGGTCCTGCTGAGCCGGATGGTCACATCGCACAGCGAACCGGCACAGATCTACTTGCACTTTATTATGTTTTAAAACTGTTCTAATTTGTTTCATTGGGTTGTATAAATCAATACTGATTAGCTAACTAATTTATTGTATCGTATGGGAGGCGCATTCCCAATCTCGTTGTATCCCTTGTACAATGACAATAAAGATATATTGTATTGTATTGTATTATTGTGTTGTAATGTACATGGTTATAGGAAAGGTTTAGAGGGATCTGGACCAAATGCAGGGAAATGGGAAGAGCCGAGATGGGGCATCGTTGTTGGCGTGGATGAGTTGGGCTGGAGGGTCTGTTTCTGTGCTGCATGACTCTTGTTTTAGAGATTTCCTCAGGACGTACAAAGCTTTATAAAAACGCACAGTCCTCTTTCTTTAACAGTATAAAGATACCATTTATACGGTGGCCCAGCTGGTGGAGTTGGCGCCTCACAGCACCAGAGACCCAGGTTGGATCCTGACTTTGGGTGCTGTCTAAGAGTGTAGCTTGCACGTTCTCCCCGTGGCCTCGTGGGTTCCTCCGGGTGCTCCGGTTTCCTCCCACATCCCACAGACGTGCAGGTTTGTAGGTTAATTGGCTTCTGTAAATTGTCCCTAATGTGTAAGATAGAGCTAGCGTACGGGGTGATCGATAGTCGCCGTGGGCTAGGTGGGCAGAAGGGCTTGTTTCCACGCTATATTCTAAACTGAAAAAAAACTAAGGCTACATGGATAGAAACATAACATAGAAACATAGAAAATAGGTGCAGGAGTAGGCCATTCGGCCCTTCGAGCCTGCACCGCCATTCAATATGATCATGGCTGATCATCCAGCTCAGTAACCTGTACTTGCCTTCTCTCCATACCTCCTGATCCCTTTAGCCACAAGGGCCACATCTAACTCCCTCTTAAATATAGCCAATGAACTGGCCTCAACTACCTTCTGTGGCAGAGAATTCCACAGACTCACCACTCTCTGTGTGAAGAAATGTTTTCTCATCTCGGTCCTAAAAGACTTCCCCCTTATCCTTAAGCTGCGACCCCTGGTTCTGGACTCCCCCAACATCGGGAACAATCTTCCCGCATCTAGCCTCTCCAACCCCTTAAGAATTTTATATGTTTCTATAAGATCCCCCTCAGTCTTCTAGGACAGGTTTAGAGGGCTATGGGCCAAACACTTGCAGGTGGGACTGGTGTAGATGGGGGCATGTTGGGTGGCATGTGGCTCTGTAAATTGCTGCATATGTGTGCAGGGAGTGTATGGGAAAGTGGGATAATATAGAACTAGTGTGAACAGGTGATCGATGGTCAGCGCGGACTCGGTGGGCAGGAGGGCCTGTTTCCAAGCTGTAAAACTAAACTTGACCAAACCAATCCAATCCAATCCAAACTAAAGCTAGACACAAAAATGCTGGAGTAACTCAACGGGGCAGGCAGCATCTCTGGAAAGAAAGAATTGGGTGACTTTTCGGGTCGAGACGTCTGAAGAAGGGTCTCGACCCAAAACGTCACCCATTCCTTCTCTCCAGAGATGCTGCCTGTCCCCGCTGAGTTACTCCAGCATTTTGTGTCTATATCTTTGATGCAGTTCCTTCCTATTGCCAGACTTTACCCTACTCCCACCTGCCTTTTTCCAGCTTTCTCTTCCCTCAGTTTAGTTTAGTTTAGCTTCGAGTTACAGCGCGTTTTGCGTCGACACCTTTCCTCAGACTGACTAAACTAAGTGGCCCCAAGTGAAAATAAACAAGTGGGAAGTAGCGGAGAATGAATTGCATTACACTTTAGCTTCCCATCAAGATGTATCCCAGCAGGAAGTTGAGTGAAGGGCAATTAGTGACATGTCTCGATACGATACGATAGATTACGACACAATACGATTAGGGCGGCACGGTGGCGCAGCGGTAGAGTTGCCGCCTTACAGGGAATGCAGCGCCAGAGACCCGGGTTTAATCCCGACTACGGGTGCTGTCTGCACGGAGTTTGTACGTTCTCCCCGTGACCTGCGTGGGTTTTCTCTGAGATCTTCGGTTTCCTTCCACACTCCAAAGACGTACAGGTTTGTAGGTTAATTGGCTTGGTAAATGTAAAAATTGTCCCTAGTGGGTGTAGGATAGTGTTGGCGTGCGGGGATCGCTGGTCGGCGCGGACCTGGTGGGCCGAAAGGGCCTTTTTCCGCGCAATATCTCTAAACCAGAGGACTTTATTTATCCCAGGATGGAAATTGATCTGCCGACAGTCATAAAAACACAAGGAGCGTGAAACGTGAGATTAAAGTGATGAGTGGAAAGGATTTGGGGGATGTGCGGAGATTGAGGGGGGGGGGGGGAGATTGAGGAGGGGGGGGGGAGATTGAGGGGGGGGGGAGATTGAGGAGGGGGGGGTGAGTCGGTCTACCCCACGACAGAAGGGGGAGGAGGTGTACAGTGTGATAGCCACAGGGATGGAGGATGTCCTGTGGCGTTCTGTGCTGCATCTCGGACCAGGCTATTCTGTGAGCGTGCAGGCATTGATCAGTGGCATTATCTTGCCACGGTAACTGTTTGCAGATCGACTGTCACCTACCCATTTCCAGCCGGCTGCTGCACACCCCGGTCCCGTATGCCACAGTCACCTCGCCCACCGAGTTCAAAGAGTCCCCTTGGTTTTCAGCGAAACCCAGGTAGTTGTAGGAGCCCATGTTGATCACGTCTTTAATGATCCTTCCCGTGTACCTGCGCGAGGAGGGGGGGGAGAGGGGGTCGATATTATTGCAACACGGTTCAGACCGCGCCAAGAAAGACAAACAAAAAAAAGCGATCGGCACTTCACCCCCACCCATCGCAAATAATCAGTGACCTCTGTCAGGACTTGTTAGCCACTGCAGGTTACTGACACGGACCACAGACTGTCTGCCCTTCACTCACGGCAGCTGTCAGCCGCATAACCACGCTCAGACGTCAATGGTGGAGGCTCCGCCCGGTCTGTGTCGCAAGAGGAACTCATTCCCCTTGCCCTCTGTTATACGGGATGTTGTGGGAAGGAACTGCAGATGCATTCGGATGTGGAGAGGATGTTTCCACTGGTGGGGGAGTCCAGGACCAGAGCTCACAGCCTCAGAATTAAAGGGCGCTCTTTTAGAAAGGAGTTGAGGAGCAACTTCTCCAGTCAGAGGGTGGTCAATCTGTGGAACTCACTGCCACAGAGGGATGTGGAGGACAAGGCAGTGGATATTTCTAAGGCAGAGATAGACAAATTCTTGATTAGTACGGGCATCAAGGGTTACGGTAAATGGGATTCGGAAGCAGAGATCAGCCATGATTGAATGGCGGAGTAGACTCGATGGGCCGAATGGCCTAATTCTACTCCTATAGCCTGTGAACTTGCGAGATGCTGGTTTAAACCGAAGATGGACACAAAAAGCTGGTGTAACTCAGCGGGTCAGACAGCATCTCTGGAGCAAAGGGATAGGTGCCACTTTGGGTCGAGACCTTTCTTCAGACCCTCCTTCAGACCCTTCTGGGGCCTGGATGGCATGAATGTGCAGGAAGGAACTGCAGGTGACAAAACGTGTAGGAAGGAACTGAAGAAGGGTCTGGACCCGAAACGTCACCTATTCATTCTCTCCAGAGATGCCGACTACGGGTGCTGTCCGTACGGAGTTTGTACGTTCTTCCCGTGACCACGTGGGTTTTCTCCGGGTGCTCCGGTTTCCTCCCACACTCCAAAGACGTGCAGGTTTGTGGGTTAATCGGCTTCGGTATAATTGTAAGTTGTCCCTCGTGTGTGTAGGATAGTGCTAGCGTGCGGGGGGGGGGTGTGGAGATCGCTGGTCGGCACGGACCCGGGGGGCCGAAGGGCCTAAACTACACAAAACAATGGAAGAACAGCTTTGTTTTAAGTCTGGCCAGAGGGCAAGTCTGCACTGTACCTGAATGTCCAGTTATAATCATCACTGAGTCTTTCCACCAAGTCAAACGTTGGGCCGGGTACGCTGCAGATCGGCCGGTTCCAGTTGTCACGCACTCTCATGTACAGATTCCTTTTGTAGAAGTTCTCAAAGTCTTGATAGAGCGGCACAAAATCCTACACCAAACATCCAACAATAAATGCCATGGCAATCAACAGTTCTAGTTCTAGTCTGCAGATGGGTCTCGACCCGAAACGTCACACATTCCTTCTCTCCAGAGATGCTGCCTGACCCGCTGAGTTACTCCAGCGTTTAGTGTCTACCTTCTAGTTCTAGTTTCTCCACTTATATAACACCATTAACAATTAGCCAAACATCCTTTGCACCACCTCGCCCAGGATTCATAGCAACTGGGACCTCAACGCCTGTCATCTTGTCACCCTTTCTCCCGTCATGCAGCGACCCTCTGTGGCTCCGGTTTCGACATACTAGGAGCACGGAGAACCAGCTGGGAACAGACATCGCCACCTCCTCAATTCACTGTCGCACCGAACACCACAGTCCCACCCGGCTCGGACACGCCCCGCAAAGAGTGGGCCGCCCTGAACCGGCTCCGCACAGGGGTCGGCCGGTTCAACGCCAACATGCATCGTTGGGGGTTGCGTCCATCAGCAGCCTGCGTGTGTGGAGCAGACCAGCAAACAGCGCAGCACGGCATGTTCGACTGCGCTGTCCTCCGTCCCCCTGGTGGAGGGGTAGACCTCACGGCCCTCGACAACGGCACATTGCACTGGCTACAGCGTCTGGAGGGCGTTACATAATTCCTGCTGCCTCAGACGCAAGAAGAAGACAATTAGCCAAGGGAATTTCATACAATTAGACACAAGGAACTGCAGATGCTGGAATCTTGAGCCGAATACTCAAAGTGGGGCAGGCAGCATCTCTGGAGAAAATGTGTAGGAAGGAACTGCAGATGCTGGTTTACCCCGAAGATAGACACAAAATGCTGGAGCAACTCAGCGGGGACAGGCAGCATCTCTGGAGAGAAGGAAGGAGTGACATTTCGGGTCGAGACCCTTCTTCAGACTGAAAGTCATGACCTATTCTACATTTTCCTTGAACCTCATCTCCTTGGATGTCTCGTTTTCACACTTTATCCTTTCATATCTCTGTGTCTCCCTCTCCCCTAACTCTCACTCCGAATAAGGGTCTTGACCCAAAAGGCCACCCATTCCTTCTATCCTGAGATGTGGCCCGTCCCACTGAGTTACCTCACTGTGCGTCTAGCATATCTGGAGAACATGGAGGTGACGTTTCAGTCCGGGTCTGAAGATGCATCAGCTATCCACCTTCTTCACAGATGCTGCCCGACCCGCTGAGTGACTACAGCACTTTTGTGTTTTTTACTTCTCCCAATTGTCTTATTCAACAGATTTGTTTTATTCAGCCAAACATGGACATAATGGGACAGGTTTGACAAAGGAGGAAAATTCAAGGAATGTTTGTGCGGCACGGTGGCGCAGCGGGAGAGTTGCTGCCTTACAGCGCCAGGGACCCGGGTTCGATCCTGACCACGGGTGCTGTTCTGCACTTTCTCCCCGTGATCGCGTGGGTTTTCTCCGGGTGCTCCGGTTCCCTCCCACAATTTTAAAATGTTACCAAAGCCAACCACCCTACAAACCTGTACATCCTTGGAGCGTGAGAGGAAACCGGAGCATCCGGAGAAAACTCACGCAGGTCACGGGGAGAGCGTACAAACGCCGTACAGACAGCACCCGTAGTCAGGATGGAACCCGGGTCTCTGGTGCTGCAAGGCAGCAACTCTACCGCTGCGTCACCGTGCCGACCCCAAACTTGCGCTGTATCACAAGGTTACTGCCTGGGACACAAATAAAGTATAGATGTAGAGTTGCTGTCTGACAGCACTTCGGGTTCCTGGGTTCAATCCCGACTACGGGCGCTGTCTGTACAGAGTTTGTCCCTGCTCCCCGTGACCTGTGTGGGTTTTCTCCAAGATCTTCGGTTTCCACCCACACTCCCAAAGACGCAAAGGCTTGTAGGTTATTTGGCTTGGTATAAGTGTAAATTGTCCCTAGTGTGTGCAGGGTAGTGTTAGTGTGCGGGGATCGCTGGTCGGCGCGGACTCGGTGGGCCGAAATGGCCCGTTTCCGCGCTGTATCTCTAAACTAAACTAAACATAGAACAGTGCAACACAGGAATGAGCCTTTCATGATGCCAAGTTAAAGTGATCTCATCTGCCAGCAAATGATCCAAATCCCTCGATTCCACACGCCTGTCCAAAAGCCTCTTAAACACCACGATTGCATCTGCCTCCACCACCTTCTCTGGCAGCGCGTTCCAGGCCCCCACCACTCTCTGTATTAAAAAAACATGCCCTGCACATCTCCACTAAACTTTCCCCCTCCCACCTCAAAGTCGTGCCTTCCACTGTTGGACACACCCACCCTGGGATAAAGGTTGTGACTCTCTACCCTATCTATGCTTCATTTACTAAGCAGTGGAAGTCAGCCAGCTCCTCAGTACATAAGAGTGTACACATGTACACGCGTTCAGTTCTGTTCAATTGTGTTCAGTTCTGGGCACCATGTTTTTAGGAAAGATATTGTCAAGCTTGAAAATTTACGAGGATGTTGCCAGGACTAGAGGGTGCGAGCTATCGGGACAGGTTGAGTAGGCTGGGTCTCTATTCCTTGGAGTGCAGGAGGGTGAGGGGTGATCCTATAGAGGTGTACAAAATCATGAGAGGAATAGATCAGGTAGGTAGATGCATAGAATCTCTTGCCCAGAGTAGGGGAATCGAGGAACAAAGGACATGGGTTCAGGGTTCAGGGGAAAAGATTTAATAGGAATCTGAGGGGTAACATTTTCACACAAAGGGTGGTGGGTGTATGGAACAAGCTGCTAGAGGAGGTAGTTGAGGCTGGGACCATCCCAACATTTAAGAAGCAGTTAAGACAGGTACATGGATGGGACAAGTTTGGAGGGATATGGACCAAACGCAGGCAGGTGGGACTAGTGTAGTTGGGACATGTTGGCCGATGTGGGCAAGTTGGGCTGAAGGGCCTGTTTCCACACTGTATCACTCTATGAATCTATGTGTTCCTCAGTACATGTGCGTGTACATGTCCACAGTACATGTGTGCCAACAGATTAGAGACAGTTTCGTCCCAGCTGTTATCAGGCAACTGAAACATTCTATCAACAACTAGAGAGCTGTCCTGAGCTATTATTTACCTCATTAGAGACACTCCGACTATCTTTAATCGGACTTTATCTTCACGTTCACATGTTATAGTAGAATTAGGCCACTCGGCCCATCGAGTCTACTCTGCCATTCATAACCCTTGACACCTGTTCTAATCACAAATTTGTCTATCACTGCCTTTAAAATATCCACTGACTTGGCCTCCACTGACTTGGCAATGAGTTCCACAGATTAACTACCCCCTGACTAAAGAAATTCCTCTTCGCCTCCTTTCTAAAAGAGCGCCCTTTAATTCTGAGGCTGTGCCCTCTGGTCCTGGACTCTCCCACTAGTGGAAACTGTTTGTCTTGCACAAAACGTTATTCCCTTATCATGCATCAGTACGCAGCGGAGAGCCCCATTGTTATGTACAGTAGACAGACACAAAATGCTGGAGTAACTCAGCGGGACAGGCAGCATTTCTGGAGAGAAGGAATGGGTGATGTTTCGGGTCGAGACCCTTCTTCAGATTGATCACTGGGTGCTTCGTCCTTTTATCACAAGACACCCTCAGTCGAGGCAGGCCCAACGCAGGGTGATCAGACCTGGGTGTGTGTCTCATGGTTAGCCTCTAGATGGTCACGTGGCAGCCCAGACAGCATCTCTTCTTTTCAAACTAAAGTAGACTCTGCTTCAAATCATGGGAAAGGAGGCAGTCAGACGTGCAGCTCAATACCTGGGTCTTGACCCGAAACGTCACTCATTCCTTCTCTCCCGAGATGCTGCCTGACCTGCTGAGTTACTCCAGCATTTTGTGAACAGCTCAATACCTGCGCCTGCACACTGGGGCTATTGTCACAAGACTCCTCACGCCCAGCGACATTCTTTACGAAGCATTGTCTTTATCCTACTGCAGGAATGTCGAGGTGTGGCTTACACAGCCAGCAACACAATAACAAATCAGATAACACACAAAGTGCTGGAGTAACCCAACGGGTCAGGCGTCTTCGGTGGAGGGAAGGGACAGACAGACATTTCGGGTCGGGACCCTTCTTCAGACTTCAAGACGGCACGGTGGCGCAGCGGTAGAGTTGCTGCCTTTACAGCGCCGGAGGCCCGGGTTCGATCCTGATTACGAGAGTGCGGTCTGTACGGAGTTTGTACGTTCTACCCCTGACCTGCGTGGGTTTTCTCCGGGAGCTCCGGTTTCCTCCCACACTCCAAAGACGTACAGGTTTGTAGGTTAATTGGCTTGGTATAAATGAAAATTGTCGGATAGTATCAATGTGCGGGAATCGCAGGTCGGGGCGGACTCGGTGGGCCGAAGAGCCTGTTTCCGCGCTGTAACTCGAAGCTAAACTAAACTAAACTGAGGGAAAAGAAAGCTGGAAAAGGCAGGTGGGAGTAGGGTAAAGCGATAGGAAGGAACTGCAGATGCTGGCTTGCAGCAAAGATATAGACACAAAATGGCTGGAGTAACTCAGCGGGACCGGCAGCATTTCTGGAGAGAAGGAATGGGTGACCTTTTGGGTCGAGACCCTTCCTCAGACGTCTCGACCTGAAAAGTCACCCAATTCCTTCTCTCCAGAGGTGCTGCCTGTCCCGCTGAATTACTCCAGCATTTTGTATCTGTCCTGGCAAGTGGAATGGAATACTTCATTATCACATGTGACAAGGCACAGCAAAATTCTTTGCTTGCATACCCAAGGTATGCAAATAGGTGCCACATAAAGGGCCTGGACAATGTTGCAAAGTAGCTCCGTCAGCTCCTACTTTGTTCTCATTGCTTTGCTCTTTCTGTTGGGTAGATATAGGTGAGGGGGCTTGAGTAGCAAAAGGCTGGAGATGAAAAGGGGATGAGACGATATCAGATAAGGATCAGATATCATTCCCAGTCTGACCTTTCTGTCATGGGCCTCCTCCAGTGCCATAGTGAGGCCTACCGGAAATTGGAGGAACAGCACCTCATATTTCACCTGGGCAGCTTGCAGCCCAGCGATATGAACATCGACCTCTCAAACTTTAGATAGTTCCTCTGTCCCTCTCTTCCCCTCCCCTTCCCAGATCTGCCTCTATCTTCCTGTCTCCACCTATATACTTCCTTTGTCCTGCCCCCCTGACATCAGTCTGAAGAAGGGTCTCGACCCGAAACGTCACCCATTCCTTCTCTCCTGAGATGCTGCCTGACCCGCTGAGTTACTCCAGCATTTTGTGAATAAATACCTTCGATTTGTACCAGCATCTGCAGTTATTTTCTTACACTCAGATAAGGAGAGAGGTCTACCTGGATTCCTCCCTCCGGCTTTCCATTGCACTCCTCTTTCCTCACTCAGACTAGCTTTGATCGGACCTTTCTGGACTTTACCTTGCACTAAACGTGACTCCCTATAATCATGTATCTGTACACTGCGGACGGCTCGAGTGTAATCATGCGTTATCTTTCCCCTGGCTGGTTGCCACGCGCAGGCTTCTTGTTCTACCTCGGTACCTTCCACAATAAACTAAACTCCTTATCTTGGAGGCAAAGTCGGAAGGACTGACTGAGAATTACGCGCGAGAGCCTCCATTAATGACCAGAGAGTGGGAGAGGATAGAGAGAAAGCGAATGGATGGTCAGTCAGTCCTCAGTTGTTCAAACATCTTCCCGACGAGCTCAACGATTTGAAGCAGTTGTACTGATTGAAAGATACGAGGCCTTTGGCCCACAGTGTCTAAGCTGACCATCGATTGCCTGTCCACACTAGTTCTACATTATCCCACTTTCTGTTCAGAGCTGTTGGATCTTATAGAAACTTACAAAATTTCTTATAGAAACTTACAAAATTTCTTATAGAAACTTACAAAATTCTTAAGGGGTTGGACAGGCTAGATGCAGGAAGATTGTTCCCGATGTTGGGGAAGTCCAGAACAAGGGGTCACAGTTGAAGGATAAGGGGGAAGTCTTTCAGGACCGAGATGAGAACTTTTTTTTCCCCACACAGAGAGTGGTGAATCTGTGGAATTCTCTGCCACAGAAGGTAGTTGAGGCCAGTTCATTGGCTATATTTAAGAGGGAGTTAGATGTGGCCCTTGTGGCTAAAGGGATCAGCGGGTATGGAGAGAAGGCAGGTACAGGATACTGAGTTTGATGATCAGCCATGATCATATTGAATGGCGGTGCAGGCTCGAAGGGCCGAATGGCCTCCTCCTGCACCTATTGTCTATGTTTCTCATCCATTGCCTAGGCATAAGGGGCAATTTACGGAAGCCAATCTCCCTGCAAACCTGCGCGTCTTTGGGACGCGGGAGGGAACCAGAGCAACCGGAGAAAACCCACGCGGCCACAGAGAGCACACGCAAGCTCCACACGCAGACAGCACCCGGCGCCAGAATCAAACACGGGTCTCCTGGGTCACAACTCATTCAAAAAGGAATTGAACTGAATATAGGTTGTTAGAATCTCATCATCAATCACCCCGCTCACACCAGTTCTAAGTTATCCCACTTTCCCCATTCACTCTCTGCACACCAGGGAACAACTTACCAGGGGGTAACTTACAAACCCGCACATCTTTGGGATGTGGGAGAAAACCGGAGCACCCGGAGAAAAACCCACGCGGTCACAGGGAGAACGTACAAAGTCCCGCAAGGTCAAGCTGGAACCTGGGTCACCTGGCGTGGTGAGGCAGCAGCTCTACCCGCTGCACCACTCTGCTGCCCATGGATGTATATTAATACTGCTCTCTCCCAAACTAGATTAGTGGCCTCGGCAGCCCCACCTTTCTAATTCTGTAACTTCCTCCACCCTAAACCCAATGCTTTGGATTTTGACCTCCTTAGCTGCCGACTCTTCAATTGCACGGAGAACTCTGTAATTCAATTACACTTCTTCTTTACAAGTTGCTGGGGTGCTTTTACTGTGACTGCGTTTGGGTGTGCCTCGAGCTTAGTTTCATAATGTCAACGCTCCTTCAACTCTTTCCTGATAGCAACACTTCCAGTTTTACAATGGCAATGAGCCTTTTAGTTTTAATTTAATTCCGAGATACAGCACGGAAACAGGCCCTTCGGCCCACTAAGTCCGCGCCGACCAGCGATCCCCGCACATTCACACTATCCTACACACACAAGGGACATTTTACAGTTATACCAAGCCGATTCACCAACAAACCTGCACGTCTTTGGAGTGTGGGAGGAAACCGAAGATCTCGGAGAAAACCCACTCAGGTCACGGGGAGAACGTACAAATTCCGTACAGACGGCGCCCGTAGTCGGGATTGAACCCAGGTCTCCAGCGCTGCATTCGCTGTAAGGCAGCAACTCTACCGCTGCGCCACCGTGCCGCAAACTTTTAAGAGTCTCATGGTGTTAATGCTTCTTTATACGTTTGAGAAAGACAGAGTCACTTTGTAAACAGCCTTGTATTGACAGTGTGTAGGAAGGGACTGCAGACGCCCATCGGTGAACACCGAATACAAGATGGACACAAAATGCTGCAGTAACTCAGCGGGACAAAATCTCTGGATAATGGGAATGGGTGACGATTATGGTCAAGACCCTTCTTCAGATTGAAAAAGTCTCAACTCGAAATATCACCCATTCCTTCTATCCAAAGTTGCTGCTTATCCAACTGGAGTTAGTCCAGCATTTTGTGTCCATCTGGTATTGACTGTGCCTTCCTTTATAACAGTTTCACTCTGAGACTTTCTCTTTTGTGGAGATAGCGCACAGTGTTATGATAAGACAGGGTGTTTCATTATCTGCCCTTTGCACAAACGTAATCCGCAAGCTATCATCATTGTGGTGTAACTCCACAAGTCTGCCGCGCTGAGACCACGAGACAACTCTCAGACACCTCCTCCAACTTATCCTTGGACCATGACCCCCACAGACGAGCACTGGGCCTTAATCTCACACACCATTACTGATTTCATCACTTCTGGCTGTCTGCCTTCCACAGCCGCCAACCTTATCATCTCCCCAGAATCCACAAACACAACTGCCCTGGCAGACCCATTGCTTCTGCCTGCTCCTGTCCCACGGAAATGATTTCCACGCACCTCGACTCCATCCTATCCCCCCTGGTCCAATCTCTCCCGACCTATGTCCAAGACACCTCACATGTCCTTCGTCTCTTTAATGACTCCCGCTTTCCGAGCCCCCACTCCCTCATCTTTACCCTGAACGTTCAGTCACTCTACGCCTCCACCCCCCACCAGGAAGGCCTTAAAGCCCTTCCTCGCCCGCAGAACCATCCAGTTTCCATCTACTAACACTCTACTCCGCCTAGCGGAGCTGGTCCTCACCCTCAACAACTTCTCCTTCCACTCCTCCCACTTCCTCCAAGTCCAAGGCGTAGCTATGGGCACCCGCATGGGCCTCAGCTATGCCTGCCCCTTTGTAAGGTGCGTTGAACAACCCCTGTTCCAGGCGTACACTGGCCCGATCCCCAAACTCTATCTCCGTTACATTGATGACTGCATTGGTGCTACCTCCTGCACCCATGCAGAACTCATGGACTTCGTCAACTTCACCACCAATTTTCATCCTGCACTCAAATTTACTTGGACCATCTCCGACACCTCCCTCCCCTTTCTTGATCTCACAGTCTCCATCACAGGAAGTAGACAATGGACTGATGTCTATTACAAACCCACTGACTCCCACAACTATCTCGCGTACACTTCTTCCCACACTGCTCCTTACAAAGACACTATTCCCTACTCCCAATTCCTCCGTCTACGCCGCATCTGCGCCCAAGATGAGGTGTTCCATACCAGAACGTCCGAGATGTCCTCATTCTTTAGGGAATGGGGGTTCCCCTCTCCCATCATAGATGAGACCCTCGCTCGTGCCTCCTCGGTACCCCGCAGCTCCGCCCTTGCTCCCCCTCCCCCGAGTCACAACAGAGACAGAGTCCACCCAGTCCTCACCTTCCACCCCATCAGCCGTCGCATACAACACATAATCCTCCGACATTTCCACCACCTCCAGCGGGATCCCAGCACTGGCCACATTTTCCCATCTCCACCCCTTTCCGCCTTCCGTAGAGACGGTTCCCTCCGCAACTCCCTGGTTAACTCATCCCTTCCCACCCAAACCACCCCCTACCAAGGTACCTTTTTTGAGGATGTAACTAGGAAAATGGACAAGGGAGAGCCGGTGGATGTAGTGTACCTGAACTTTCAGAAAGTCTTTGATAAGGCCCACATAGGAGATTAGTGGACAAAATTAGAGCACATGGTACTGGGGGTAGGGTACTGACGTGGATAGAAAATTGGTTGGCAGACAGGAAACAAAGAGTGGGGATAAATGGGTCCCTTTCAGAATGGCAGGCAGTGACTAGTGGGGTACTGCAAGGCTCAGTGCTGGGACCGCAGCTATTTACAATATACATTAATGACTTAGATGAAGGGATTAAAAGTAACATTAGCAAATTTGCAGATGACACAAAGCTAGGTGGTAGTGTGAACTGTGAGGAAGATGCTATGAGGTTGCAGGGTGACTTGGACAGGTTGTGTGAGGGGGCGGATGCATGGCAGATGCAGTTTAATGTGGATAAATGTGAGGTTATCCACTTTGGTGGTAAGAACAGGAAGGCAGATTATTATCTGAATGGTGTCAAGTTAGGAAAAGGGGAAGTACAACGAGATCTGGGTGTCCTAGTGCATCAGTCACTGAAAGTAAGCATGCAGGTACAGCAGGCAGTGAAGAAAGCCAATGGAATGTTGGCCTTCATAACAAGAGGAGTTGAGTAGATGAGCAAAGAGGTCCTTCTGCAGTTGTACAGGGCCCTAGTGAGACCACACCTGGAGTATTGTGGGCAGTTTTGGTCTCCAAATTTGAGGAAGGACATTCTTACTATTGATGGAGTGCAGCGTAGGTTCACGAGGTTAATTCCCGGAATGGCGGGACTGTCATATGTTGAAAGACTGGAGCGACTGGGCTTGTATACACTGGAATTTAGAAGGATGAGAGGGGATCTTATCGAAACATGTAAGATTATTAAGGGGTTGGACACGTTAGAGGCAGGAAACATGTTCCCGATGTTGGGGGAGTCCCGAACCAGGGGCCACAGTTTAAGACTAAGGGGTAGGCCATTTAGAATGGAGATGAGGCAAAACTTTTTCAGTCAGAGAGTTGTGAATCTGTGGAATTCACAGCCTCAGAAGGCAGTGGAGGCCAATTCCCTGGATGCATTCAAGAGAGTTAGATAGAGCTCTTAATGTTAGCGGAGTCAAGGGATATGGGAAGAAGACAGGAACGGGGTACTGATTGTTGATGATCAATCATGATCACGGTGAATGGCGGTGCTGGCACAAAGGGCCAAATGCCCTACTCCCGCATCTATTGTCTATTCAAAAGGATTCAAGTTTATCCAGTCCTTCCTCATTGGCGTGGAAATTGGTTTATTACTGTCACGTGTACCGAGATACAAGGAAAGGTTTTAGTTTGCGTTCCATTCACTCACATCAAATCACACTGAACATGAACACAATCAAGCCAAGCCCAATTAGAACAAGTAGTGCATAGAGAAAAATACCAGAGTGGAAAATATAGTTTTACAGCATTGTAGTGAAACAGTTCCAGAGAAAAAGTCTAATGTCCAAAATGTGGTAGGTTGGAAGATCAGGGCTATTGCCTAGTTTATGGGAGCACGGTTCAGAGGTCTGATGAGACAGCAACAGTTTTACAGTCCCGGCAATATCCTGGTAAACCTTCTCCAGACCAATCACAATTGTTTTTAACGTGGTGACCAGAACTGTACGCAATACTCAAACTATCAGCTAACTAGTACATGTGCCCCCTCCCGGCTTACGATGCTTCGACGTGCGATAGTTCGACTTTGCGATGGTGCAAACGGCAGCAGCCCGTAGCGACCCGCAGCTCACTTACGGCCAAGTGATCGCGCGTATTCAATGCATTTCGACTTACAATATTTTCGGTTTGCGATGGGCTTCTCGGAACGGAACCCCATCGTAAACTGAGGAGCACTTGTATTGCGAACATCACGTTCACGTTATAGGAGTAGAATGAAGCCATTCGGCCCTTCGAGTCTACTCTGCCATTCAATCGTGGCTGACCTCTGCCTCCCAATTCCATTTGCCTGCCTCCTTCCCATAACCCTTGACACACGTTCTAATCAAGAATTTGTCTATCTCTGCCGTAAAAATATCCACTGTCTTCAAAAGTTCATAAGTTATCGGAGCAGAGTTCGGCCATTCAGCCCATTGAGTCTACTCCACCATTCATTCGTGGCCGATTGTTCTGTCCCTCTCAACCCCATTTTCCTGCCTACTCCCCACAACCCCTGACAGAAATGCCAGAGTGTAGAAAATAAAGATCTGCAGATACTGTTCAATACACAAAAGGACACAGAGTGCTGGAGTAACTCGGCAGATCAGGCAGCATCTCTGGAGAACGTGGGACGGGTGACGTTTCAGGTCGAGACTCTTCTTCTGCAGTTGTACAGGGCCCTAGTGAGACCGCACCTGGAGTATTGTGTGCAGTTGTACAGGGCCCTAGTGAGACCGCACCTGGAGTACTGTGTGCAGATTTGGTCTCCAAATTTGAGGAAGGATTTTCTTGCTATTGAGGGCGTGCAGCGTAGGTTTACTAGGTTAATTCCCGGAATGGCGGGACTATCATATGTTGAAAGACTGGAGCGACTAGGCTTGTATACACTGGAATTTAGAAGGATGAGAGGAGATCTTATCGAAACGTATAAGATTATTAAGGGGTTGGACACGTTAGAGGCAGGAAACATGTTCCCAATGTTGGGGGAGTCCAGAACAAGGGGCCACAGTTTAAGAATAAGGGGTAGGCCATTTAGAACTGAGATGAGGAAAAACTTTTTCAGTCAGAGAGTTGTGAATCTGTGAAATTCTCTGCCTCAGAAGGCAGTGGAGGCCAATTCTCTGAATGCATTCAAGAGAGAGCTAGATAGAGCTCTTAAGGATAGCGGAGTCAGGGGGTATGGGGAGAAGGCAGGAACGGGGTACTGATTGAGAATGATCAGCCATGATCACATTGAATGGCGGTGCTGGCTCGAAGGGCCGAATGGCCTCCTCCTGCACCTATTGTCTATTGTTCAGACTTCTGAAGAGGGGTCCCGGCCTGAAACGTCGCCCATCCACCTTCTCCAGAGAAAGCAAGAAAAGCAGTTTCTAAATTCAACCCAACTCTGCTACATTTTGAGCCGTCGCATGAAATGCCTCAATTCAGCACAACGTGCTCCTCGGAGATGAGAGTGTGGTACCTTTTGCTCTTTTCTCTCCTGTGACGCGTGGCATTTCTCAAGGCCCCAGGTGCGCAGAAAGTCTCTCAAATACCCAAACAAGGTGACGATTCCGTAGCCCATGTAAGTGAGGACTGGGACGTATATCGGCGGCTGCTCAAAGGTTTCATGGAATTTCTTCTTCCGGGGCTCCATAGTGGACTTGCCATTCTGCTGTTGAAAAAAAAAACAACAATTCAAACGTTGAGAGGGGGACACAGAGGGGGAGCGGTGAGAGAGCATGTTGCTAAACCCTCGTCGAAGAGAGGACGATCACAGAGGGTCTGAAGGGTCTCGACCCGAAACTTCACCCATTCCTTCTCTCCCGAGATGCTGCCTGACCCGCTGAGTTACTCCAACATTTTGTGTCTGCCTTCTATTCAAATGTTGAGATGCACTCCATTGTGACAAGCCTCAGTCACATCTTTAGTTCACGTTATAGTAGAATTAGGCCATTCGGCCCATCGAGTCTACTCCGCCATTCAATCATGGCTGATCTCTGCCTCCTAATCCCATTTTCCTGCCTTCTCCCCCATAACACTTGACACCCGTTCTAATCAAGAATTTGCCTGAATCAATGACTTGATCTCCACAACCCCCTGTGGCAATGAGTTCCACAGATTAATCACCCTCTGACTCAAGAAGTTCCCCCTCACCTCCTTTCCAAAGGAGCACCCTTTAATTCTGAGGCTACGACCTCTGGTCCTAGACTCTCCCACCAGTGGAAACAACCTTTCCAGTATCCTTAAGTTAGTTGGCAGCTGTCAATCCCACAAAATGTCTAACACACCCTCCCTTTACTGTTGCCAGTGTAAGATTACGCAGAAACAAGAAACTGCATAAGCTGGTTTACCAAGGAAACAACAATGTGCGTAGGTGGAAACTGCAGATGCTGGTTTAAACCGAAGATGGACACAAAATGCTGGAGTAACTCAGCGGGACAGGCAGCATCTCTGGAGAGAAGGAATGGGTGACGTTTTGGGTCGAGATCCTTCTTCAGAAGGTCTGAAGAAGGATTTAGATTTTTTTCTTTAGATTTCTTTTTAGAGATACAGCGCGGAAACAGGCCCTTCGGCCCACCGAGTCCGCGCCGCCCAGCGATCCCCGCACATTTAACACTATCCTACACCCACTAGGGACAATTTTTACATTTACCCAGTCAATTAACCTACAAACCTGTACGTCTTTGGAGTGTGGGAGGAAACCGAAGATCTCGGAGAAAACCCACGCAGGTCACGGGGAGAACGTACAAACTCCGTACAGACGGCGCCCGTAGTCAGGATCGAACCCGAGTCTCCGGCGCTGCATTTGCTGTAAGGCAGCAACTCTACCGCTGCGCCACCGTGGCGCCCCTCGACCCGAAAAGTCACCCATTCCTTCTCTCCATAGATGCTGCCTGTCACGCTGAGTTATTCCAGCATTTTTGTGTCTATCTTCGATTTAAACCAGCATCTGCAGTTCTCTCCTTCATTGTATAATAAACTAAACTAAACTAATTGGCTTGGTGTAAATGTAGAATTGTCCCAAGGTTGTGGAGTGCAGTGTTAATGTGAAGGGATCGCTGGTCAATGTGGACTCAGTGAGACCAAGGGCCTGTTTCCGCACTGTATCTAAACATTGCCTATTTATAAGTCACTTGTTATCCCTCTTCAGAACACCTGCCCCCGTTGATTATTGTTGGTTGCAGTCGAACAGCAGATCACAGCCTTTCCCCAAAGGAATAAACACCAGGAGGCAAGGTGACAGTGACTGCCCTTCATGTCAAGGCAGTAAAGTGTGATGCTAGGAAGCTTTTGTGGAATTTAAATTAAGTTCATAAGTGATAGGAGCAGAATTAGGCCATTCGGCCCATCAAGACTACTCCACCATTCAATCATGGCTGATCTATCTCTCTCTCTCTCTCCTAACCCCATTCTCCTACCTTCTCCCCATAACCCCTGACACCTGTACTAATCAAGAATCTCTCTCTGCAATAAAAATGTCCACTGACTTGGCCTCCAGAGAGAGAGAGCGAGAGGAGAGGAAGAAAGAGAGAAAGAGAGAAAGAGAGAGAGAGAGAAAGAGAAAGAGAGAGAGAGAGAGAGAGAGAGAGAGAGAGAGAGAGAGAGAGAGAGAGAGAGAGAGAGAGAGAGAGAGAGAGAGAGAGAGAGAGAGAGAGAGAGAGAGAGAGAGAGAGAGAGAGAGAGAGAGAGAGAGAGAGAGAGAGAGAGAGTGTGTGTGTGTGTGTGTGTGTGTGTGTGTGTGTTCGCGCGCGTGTCCTCATTAAGAGAGATTATGGGGAACTTTCTACGACTGGTCTTATGTCTTGCACTACATATTTACTTGCACATGTATAACAGTCAGTCATAGAATCATTGAGCCATTCAGCGTAGAAACAGGCCCTTCGGTTGAACTTGTCCATGCCGACCAAGATGCCCCGACTAAGCCAGTCCCATTTGCTCACGTTTAATCCATATCCCTCCAAACCTGCCCAATCCATGTACATTATGAATGTAATCATGCGTTGGCTTTCCGCTGACTGGATAGCACGCAACCTGACAATAAACTAAAACATAATTCTACCTGTCCAAATATTGTTCTTGTACCTGCCTCAACTCTAGCAGCTCAATCCATGCACTACCAGCCTCTGAGTGGAAAAGCTGCCCCTCGGGTTGCTATGAAATCTTTCCCCTCTCACCTTCCCTCTGCTCAGTTATCCTCCACTCTGTTAACATTAGTTGCTTAAGCTCAACTAGTCATAAAAGCAGCAGACGTTTCTGCAAGCACAGCACCAGATATTCAGAATAGGCCATTCGGCCCATCGAGTCCAGGCCGACCAGTGGTCACCCCTACACACAATAGGGACTACCCCACACACAATAGGTACAATTTACAATTTTACCATAGCCTATTAATCTACAAATCTGTGTATGTCTTTGGTGTGGGAGGAAACCGGAGCACCCAGAGAAATCCCACGCAGGTCACGGGGAGAATGTACAAACTCCGTAGATGGCACCCGTAGTCAGGATCGAACCAGAGTCTCTGGCGCTGTAAGGCAGCAACTCTACTGTATCACCTCTAACCCCACCCCATCCATGTAACTGTCCAAATCTTTTTCAAGTGTTATGATACCACCTGCCTCAACTACCTCATCTGGCAGTTTGTTCCATATACCTGCCACGCTTTGTGTAGAAACTTTACCCCTCAGCTTTCTATAAGGCTTGTATACACTGGAATTTAGAAGGATGAGAGGAGATCTTATCGAAACATATAAGATTATTAAGGGGTTGGACACGTTAGAGGCAGGAAACATGTTCCCAATGTTGGGGGAGTCCAGAACCAGAGGCCACCGTTTAAGAATAAGGGGTAGGCCGTTTAGAACGGAGATGAGTAAAAACATTTTCAGTCAGAGAGTTGTAAATCTGTGGAATTCTCTGCAATGGAGGCCATTTCTATGGATGCTTTCAAGAGAGAGCTAGATCGAGCTCTTAAAGATAGCGGAGTCAGGGGGTATGGGGAGAGGGCAGGAACGGGGTACTGATTGAGAATGATCAGCCATGATCACATTGAATGGTGGTGCTGGCTCGAAGGACCGAATGGCCTACTCCTGCACCTGTTGCCTATTGTCTAAATCTTTCCCCCTTCAGCATAAACCTCTGTCCTCTAGTTCTCGATTCCCCTACTCTGGGTAAGAGACTCCTGTCCTATCTATTCCCCTCCTGATCTTGTACACCTCTAAAAGATTCATGTTCATAGGTTTTAGGAGCAGCATTAGGCCATTCGGCCCATCTGGGGTGGCACGGCGGTAATATTGCTGCCTTACAGTGCCAGAAACCCAGTCCGATCCTCACGACGGGTGCTGTCTGTATAGAGTTTGCACGTTCTCCCCGTGACCTGCATGGCTTTTTGCAGAGATCTTCGGTTTCGTCTAAATTTCTAGGCTACTTGGCTTGGTATAATTGTAAATTGTCCCTAGTGTGTGGAGGCTAGTGTGTGTAGGCTAGCGTGCAGGGGTCGCTGGTTGGCACGGGCTCGGTGGACCGAAAGGCTTGTTTCTGCGTTGTATCTCTGAACTAAACTAAACTAAACTTAACAAGTCTACCCCACCATTCAACTCTATAACTGTGGGCTCAGAGGCTCATTCCTGATTTTTACATTCACTTAATTGTCGGTCAGAAAATTATGTTCATAAGTAAATTCGCAAGAATTCACAAGAATAACGGGTGGGCCATGTAGGAGTGAGATGAGGAAAAACTTTTTCACTCAGAGAGTTGTGAATCTGTGGAATTCTCTGCCACAGAAGGCAGTGGAGGCCAATTCACTGGACGTTTGTAAGAGATAGTTAGATATGGCTCTTAGGGCTAATGGAATCAAGAGGTATGTAGGTTAATTGACTGGGTAAATGTAAAAATTGTCCCTAGTGTGTGAAGGATAGTGTTGATGTGCGGGGATCGCTGGGCAGCGCGGACTTGGTGGGCCGAAAAGGCCTGTTTCCGCGCTGTATCTGAAATATGAAAATATGAAAAAAATATGGGGGAAAAGCAGGAACACGGTACTGATTCTGGATGATCAGCCATGATCATATTGAATGGTGCTGCTGGCTCGAAGGGTCGAATGGCCCACTCCTGCACCTATTTGCTATGTTTCCACGTTTCATAAGTGACAGGAGCAGAATTAGGCCATTCAGCCCATCGAGTCTACTCCCCATTCAATCATGGCTGATCTATCTTTCCCTCTCAACCCCATTCTCCTGCCATCTCCGCGTAACCCCTCTCTCACATACAAATCAAGAATCTATCTATCTCTGCCTTAACAATATCCATTGCCTTGGCCAACAGCGCACCCATGCCAACATAGACCGGTCGTACGACCTGTAACAACCACAGGGGCCACAGATACGACATTGCCACCACCTGCAAGTTTCCCCTCCATGTCACGTACCATTCGAGAACGCTTTGCCCATCTTTCTTCATTGTTGCATCCAAATCCTGGAACTCCTTCCCCAGAACTGCAGCGGTTCAGAGCAAGCTTCATCATGTCCTTCAAGGGCCACAAGGGGGTGAGAGACACCCCAAAACAAAGATGAACAAAAACAAAGACAATCACCACCCCAGTATCACCAAGACATGGTAGACTCTGGACCAAGCACTGCTCGGAAACGCGTAAATCATAGGAGCAGAATTTGGCCGTTCAGCCACTCTGCCATTCAGTCATGGCTGATCTATCTCTCCCTCTCAAGCCCATTCTTCTGCCTTCTCCCCACAACCCCTGACACCTGTACTAATCAATAATCTATCGATCTCCGCTTTAAAAATACCCATTGACGGCCTCCACAATGCATTCCACAGATTCACCAATCTCTGACTAAAGAAATTCCTCCTCATCTTTCTGAAGGTATGTCCATTCTTTTCTCTCCCCCCAATTTTTACCCTTCTCTTTTCCGTGCCCTATAGGGCGGCACGGTGGCGCAGCGGTAGAGTTGCTGCCTTACAGCGAATGCAGCGCCGGAGACTCAGGTTCGATCCTGACTACGGGCACCGTCTGTACGGAGTTTGTACGTTCTTCCCGTGACCTGCGTGGGTTTTCTCCGAGATCTTCGGTTTCCTCCCACACTCCAAAGTCGTACAGGTATGTAGGTTAATTGACTGGGCAAATGTAAAAATTGTCCCTAGTGTGTGTAGGATAGTGTTAATGTGCGGGGATCGCTGGGCGGCGTGGACTCGGTGGGCCGAAGGGCCTGTTTCCGCGCTGTATCTCTAAATCTAAATCTATACTAGATGCCTAGATGTCATCTCTTCCGATCCCCTTCCACCTATATATGTTTGCCTGGCTTCATATTTTCTATCCTCGTCTCTGGGCGGCAAGGTGGCGCAGTGGTAGAGCTTCTACCTCACAGCGCCAGAGACCTGGGTTCAATCCCGACAACCGGTGCTGTCTGTACGGAGTTTGTACGTTCTCCCCGTGACTGGGTGCGTTTTCTCTGGGTGCTCCGGTTTCCTCCCACATCCCCAAAACGCGCAGCTTTGTAGGTTAATTGGCTTCGGTAAAATGTAAATTGTCCCTAGTGCGTGCAGGATAGTCCTAGCATACGGGGTGATCACAGGCCGGCACAGACCCGGTGGGCCGAAGGGCCTGTTTCCGCACTGCATCCCTAAACTAAACGTGGAACCTTCAGATTCTGGAATATGCTTGCACAGAGCTCTGAAGCAGAGCACACGCAAACATAAACCTTATGCTTGGTCAGAGCTATCGTGATGCCTTTGGGAGCTCTGCAATGCAGACAAATAGGACGCTGTTTATCAACAAGTTCTGACCTTATACGGTATTCCTCCAGCACAGTAAACCATTGAAGACAGACACAAAAAGCTGGGTGTCAGGGGTTATGGGGAGAAGGCAGGAGAATGGGGTTAGGAGGGAGAGATAGCTCAGCCAAGATTGAATGGCGGAGTAGACTTGATGGGTCGAATGGCCTATTTCTACTCTTATCACTTATGATCTTATGAGTAACTCAGCGGGTCAGGCAGCGTCTCCGGGTGAAAAGGAATAGGTGACAGATCAGGTCAAGACCCTTCCTTCCTCAGACAGAGTCAGGGGGAAGGGAAACGAGAGATACAGATCAAATGAATGAACAATATGCAAAAGGTTAACATGTTGTGATGACCATGTTATGGAGCCCACAATGGTTTATTGTTGGGTGGGGGGTAGGTGATAACGAGTTATACAGACAGTGAAACTCAACAGGACAACAGTGAAACTAGTACGATGACTAAAGCTGCTTCACAATCTCACACTGAATTACGTAAAGAACTTCAAGGAAAAACAATAGACAATAAGTGCAGGAGGAGGCCATTCGGCCCCTCCAGTCAGCACCACCATTCAATGTGATCATGGCTGATCATTCTCAATCAGTACCCCGATCCTGCCTTCTCCCCATACCCCCTGACTCCACTATCCTTAAGAGCTCTATCTAGCTCTCTCTTGAATGCATTCAGAGAATTGGCCTCCACTGCCTTCTGAGGCAGAGAATTCCACAGATTCACAGCTCTCTGACTGAAAAAGGTTTTTCTTCATCTCCGTTCTAAATGGCCTACCCCTTACTCTTAAACTGTGGCCCCTGGTTCTGGACTCGCCCAACATTGGGAACATGTTTCCTGCCTCTAACGTGTCTAACCCCTTAATAATCCTATATGTTTCGATAAGATCCCCTCTCATCCGTCTAAATTCCAGTGAGCAAAATCTTCATCCAAGATGTAGGTTTTAAGGAAGCTCAAAAGTTTTATATAAATCTTTCAGGCTTCCGAATAGTCCTTCCATTAGCTAGGGTACTGTCTGATTCACCTCTACCCCATTGTGGACATTGGTCTTTGTCTCTGGAACTGATGCGCTACAATGCTGAGAACTAAATGCTGTGTACAAAATCATGAGAGGAATAGATCGGGTAGATGCACAGAGTCTCTTGCCCAGAGTTGGGGAATCGAGGACCAGAGGACAAAGGTTCAAGGTGAAGAGGAAAAGATTTAATAGGAATCCGAGGGGTAACTTTTACACACAAAGGGTGGTGGGTGTATGGAACAAGCTGCCAAAGGAGGTGGTTGAGGTTGGGACTATCCCATCCATTAAGAAACAGTTAGACAGGTATCCTTCTACAGACTGTTTAGTTTAGTCTAGGTTGTTTCAGAGATTCGGCCTGGAAATAGGCCCTTTGGTCCACTGAGTCCGCGCCGACCAGCGATCCCCGCGCAATAACACTACCCTACACACACTAGGGACAATTTTACAATGCCAATTAGCCTACAAACCTGTACGTCTTTGGAATGTGGGAGGAAACCGGACAACCCGGAGAAAGCCTATGCAGTCACAGCGAGAACGTACAAACTCCGTACAGACAGCACCCATTGTCAGGATCGAACCCAGGTATCAGGCAATGTAAGGCAGCAACTCTACCGCTGAGCTGCCCCTTGTTGATGGTGGGGTGGAGGGAGGGAAGCTGGAAGAGAAGAGCGACAGGACAAGGCGTGGCAAGACAAGGTGAAGTGTCACGACAATAGACAATAGGTGCCGGAGTAGGCCATTCGAGCCAGCACCACCATTCAATGTGATCATGGCTGATCATCCACAATCAGTACCTCGTTCCTGCCCTCTCCCCATACCCCCTGACTCCGCTATCATTAAGAGCAATACGGGGAAAAACAATTATCTCTTGTGAGTTGGTTTGTGCTGAGGACAGGATACTGCAACTGAGGCAGACTGTGAGAAACCCACCGTGGGAAACCACCATAACCTACTCCATGCTCACCACCAAAATCAAAACTAAAACTCACTCTGAAACTATGAGTCATCGGTGTATCTTGTATCTTGTGGTCATCAATAGACAATAGACAATAGACAATAGGTGCAGGAGGAGGCCATTCGGCCCTTCGAGCCAGCACCACCATTCAATGTGATCATGGCTGATCATTCTCAATCAGTACCCCGTTCCTGCCTTCTCCCCATACCCCCTGACTCCGCTATCCTTAAGAGCTCTATCTAGCTCTCTCTTGAATGCATTCAGAGAATTAGCCTCCACTGCCTTCTGAGGCAGAGATTTCCACAGATTCACAACTCTCTGACTGAAAAAGTTTTTCCTCATCTCAGTTCTAAATGGCCTACCCCATATTCTTAAACTGTGGCCCTTGTTCTGGACTCCCTCAACATTGGGAACATGTTTCCTGCCTCTAACGTGTCCAACCCCTTAATAATCTTATACGTTTCGATGAGATCCCCTCTCATCATTCTAAATTCCAGTGTATACAAGCCTAGTCGCTCGTCTTTCAACATATGACAGTCTTGCCATTCCGAGACCCTTCTGATTGAGTCTGAAGAACGGTCTCGACCCGAAACGTCACCCATTCCTTCTCTCTAGAGATACTGCCTGACCCGCTGAGTTACTCCAGCATTTTGTGTCTACCTTCGATTTAAACCAGCATCTGCAGTTCTTTCCTAGACACTAAGATTCTGACTGTCTACCAGATCAATGCAAGATTCTGACTGTCTACCACATCCATGTAAGAATCAGAATGTCTACCCTATCAGATTCTGACTGTCTACTCTATCTGTGTGAAAATCTAACTGTCTCTCCTATCTATGCCTTTTAATTTACAGGAATAGTATCCTGGGATAATTCTTTTTTTTCCTTTAATTCTTTGAGCATGTTGGGAGCACTCATTCTGATGAGGGGTCTCGACCTGAAATGTCACCCATTCCTTCTCTCCAGAGATGCTGCCTGACCCGCTGAGTTACTACAGCCTTTTGTGTCTATCTGGAAGTACCGGTCTGACAAGCTGGAGTCGACTCCAGTGTCCACTGCACTTCAACCGCAAGTTGAAACAATTGACTTGGAGCTGGTTATCACAGTGTTAGATATGGATCATGTGCAGGCCGAGGAGATTAGTTTGTCTTGGCATCATGCTCCACACTGTTTATTTACAAAATGTTGGAGTAACTCAGCAGGTCAGGCAGCAGCTCAGGAGAGAAGGAATGGGTGACGTTTCGGGTCGAGACCCTTCTTCAGACTTCAGACTATGTTCCACACTGTAGTCGGCATCATTAGTAAGGGCGTCATTGGTTACAGGAAGAAGGCAGGAGAACGCAGAATTTAATCTCAGAATTAAAGGACGTTCTTTTACAAAGGAGATGAGGAGGGATTTCTTTAGTCAGAGGCTGGCGAATCTGTGGAATTCTTTGCCACAGAAGGCTGTGGATATTTTTACCGCAGGGATAGATAGAGTCTTGATCAGTACGGGTGTGAGGTGATGGGGAGAAGGCAGGAGAATGAGGTTAGGAGGATGAGATAGATCAGCCATGATTGAATGGTGCAGTAGACTCGATGGGCCGAATGGCATAATTCTACTTCTATGTTCCTCAATGGTGACCCTCGGACTACCTTTGATCGGACTTTACTGGCTTTACCTTGCACTAAACGTTACTCCCTTATCATGTATCAATACACTGTAAATGGCTCGATTGTAATCATGTATTGTCTTTCCGCTGACTGGTTAGTACACTACAAAAGCTTTTCACACTACCTCAGTACACGTGAAAATAAACTAAATTGAAACTGATGTCCTATGGTCTTATGGCATGAAGGGCCTGTTTCTGTGGCAAACAAAAGATACAAAAGCACCCCAATATTTCGCTCAGGCAGCTTACAACCCAGCGGTAAAATAGACAATAGGTGCAGGAGGAGGCCATTCGGCCCCTCGAGCCAGCACCACCATTCAATGTGATCATGGCTGATCATTCTCAATCAGTACCCCGTTCCTGCCTTCTCCCTATACCCCCTGACTCCGCTATCCTTAAGAGCTCTCTCTTGAATGCATTCAGAAAATTGGCCTCCACTGCCTTCTGAGGCAGAGAATTCCACAGATTCACAACTCTCTGACTGAAAAAGGTTATTCCTCATCTCCGTTCTAAATGGCCTACCCCTTATTCTTAAACTGTGTGGCCCCTTGTTCTGGACTCCGCCAACATTGGGAACGTGTTTCCTGCCTCTAACGTGTCCAACCCCTTAATAATCTTATACGTTTCTTATAGTAAATATGCATTTCTCTAGCTTCAAGTAACCCTTGCATCCCCACTCTCTCCGTCCCTCCCCCACCCTAGTCGTTGTACTAGTTTCACTGCCGCCCTGTCACAAAATGCTGGAGTAACTTAGCAGGTTAAGCAGCATCTAGGAGAGAGGGAATGGGTGACGTTTTGGGTCGAGACCGAAACGTCACCCATTCCCTCTCTCCTAGATGCTGCCTGACCTGCTGAGTTACTCCAGGCTTTTGTGATACCTTCGATTTGTACCAGCATCTGCAGTTATTTTCCCTCACAGCATGCCTGGTGAGTTTCATTGTCTGTATAACTCGTTTTCACCCAGCCCACAGCTGACAATGGACTGCTTCCTTTATCATAGTGACTTTTTTGCATATCTCTGAATCTTTGTTCTGTATAGCTCAATATCACCGTCTATATCTCCCGTTTCCCTTTCCCCTCGACCCCAAACACCACCCATTCCTTCTCTCCAGCAATGCTGCCTGTCCCGCTGAGTTACTCCAGCATTTTTAGTCTATCTTTCAGTACAAAAGCATAAAATGGTAGATCAGAGAAAGATGTTTATTATCCCACTGAAATGGTGCCAAATCTCTGCTAGACACGATATTCGTCGGGAAAACATTTTTCCCCTATGCTAAAGACATAGAGTTATACAGCGTGTAAACAAGTCCTTGGGCTCAACTTATCCACAACGGCCAATATGTCCCAGCTACACTAGACCCACCTGCCCGCGTTTGTCCCCTATCCCTCCAAACCTGTCCTATCCATGTACCTGTCTAACTGTTTCATAAACGTTGGGATAGTCCCTGCCTTAACTACCTCCTCTGGCAGCTCGTTCCATACACCCACCACCCTCTGTGTGGAAAAAGTTACCCCTTAGATTCCTATTAAATCTTTTCCGCTTCACCTTAAACCTATGTTTGTTGTTTAACCAACTTAAACAAAGTTGTGGAGAAAGGAATTGCAGATACTGGTTAACACCGCAGATAGACATAAAATGTTGGAGTAACTCAGCGGGTCAAGCAGCATCCCTGGAGAAAAGAAAATAGGTGATGCTTCGGGTCGGGACCCTTCTTCAGACTAAAAACGTTGTAGTGTTTTACTCATAATTTCCATTATCAAGTATTTTTAAAAAGTCAGACGCCACACCCAAAAATCAAATGGCGTCTAAAGACATTTGTGGGCGTTTAATTGCGTACAATGTTAATAGGCTTTCAAATGCACATTCCTTTCCATTTACTAAGTGGCCTTTGCAGAGATACAACCTACAAATGCTTTTTTGGTTGAAAGATATAGTGTGGAAACAGTCCACTTGGCCCACCGAGTCTACACTAATCATCGATCGCCCGCTCACAGTAGTTCTATGTTGTCCCTTCTCTCCGCGCCGGGCCAATTTACAGAGGTCCAATTAACCCACAAACCCGCACGTCTTTGGGATGTGGGAGGAAGCCGGAGCACCTGGAGAAAACCCACGCGGTCACAAACTCCACACACAGACAGCACCGGAGGTCAGGATGGAACCCGGGTCTCTGGCGCGGTGAGGCAGCGGCACTACCCGCTGCGCCACTGAGCCAACTTTAATAATTCATTATTCTCATCCTCGTTTACAAATCTCCGCACATCCTCAGCTCTCTACCTTCCCCTCATCCCAGAACACTGAGGTACCTATCCGCCCCCCAATTCTGGCCTCTTGCACATCTGTAGTCTACTCTTGACCCACCTCCCCCCCCCTTCCCCTCCACACATTCCCTCCCCCCTCTCTTCCATGTGCTCCATTGGGATATGTCCCACTTATTCATTTCCCCCTCGCCCCCTCCTTCACCCCCTATACTCCTTCCTCCAGCTTCGCATTTTCTCTTCTTTTCTCCTTATCTCACATCGCACACCATCATCTGCCTATCGAACCCCCCCCCCCCTCACCTCACTTGTGTATCCACCTATCACTTGTGTAGAAACGAACTGCAGATGCTGGTTTAAATCGAAGGTAGATACAAAATGCTGGAGTAACTCAACGGGACAGGCAGCATCTCTGGAGAGAAGGAATGGGTGATGTCCGGTGTCGAGACCCTTCTTCAGACTGAAGATGGGTCTCGACCCAAAACGTCACCCATTCCTTCTCTCCAGAGATGCTGCCTGTCCCGCTGAGTTGCTCCAGCATCTTGTGTCTACCAGTCAGAATCTTACATAGATACAGTCAGAATTGTGCTTAGAAAACATAGAAACATAGTAAATGTGCTCTAGAAATGTATTTTACATAGTAAAGACTGATTGAGTCTGAAGAAGGGTCTCGACCCGAAACGTCACCTGTCCGTGTTCTCCAAAGAAGCTGCCTGACCCGCTGAGTTACTCCAGCAGCACAGTGGCACAGCGGCAGAGTTGCTGCCTTGCAGCGCCAGAGACTCGGGTTCAATCCTGACTACAGGTGCTGTCTGTACAAAGTGTGTACGTTCTCCCTGTGACGGCGTGTGTTCTCTCTGCGTGCTCCGGTTTCCTCCCACATTCCAAAAGACGTGCAGGTTTGTAGGTTAATTGGCTTCTGTAAAATTGTAAATTGTCCCGAGTGTGTCGGACAGTGCTAGTGTGCGGGGATCGCTGGTCGGCGCAGACTCGGTGGGCCGAAGGACCTGTTTCCACGCTGTATCTCTAAAGTAAATCTCCAGAAGCATTTCATTTTGCGAGACATTCAGTTTAGTTTTAGAGACGGAAACAGGCCTTTCGACCCACCGAGTCTGTGCCGACCAGGGATCCCCGCACACTTACACTATCCTACACACGCTAGGGACAATTTACAACTTTACCAAAGCCAATTAACTCACATACCTGCACGTCTCGGGAGTGTGGGAGGAAACCGAAGATCTCGGAGAAAACACATGCGGGTCACGGGTGAGAATGTACAGACTCCGTACGGACAGCACCCGTAGTCGGGATCGAACACGGGTCTCTGGCAGCACCCTGCCGCCCCAGAGAAGGAGCAACAATAGCAGGGCCTTTCAACCTGCTGCAAGTTAACTGAGGATTTCCTGTTGTTACAGTCAACGACTTTGACGGGGCTGTCCCTTTGCACTGCTCCACCTTGTACAAAGACTTCCTGATTCCTGTGACAGGTTTAAACTGAAGCAGTCACTACCTCATAGCAACTCCTGAATGACAATCTTTGATTTGCCCCACTGCTAAATTCCAGTAGATACAACACAGGAAACTGTGCAGTGGTTATTAAAAGATGACTCATGAGAGACATTTCCCAATTTCTTTCATTTTGCGGTGATGGGGAAAAGATTTCATAGGAACCTGAGGGGTAACTTTTTCACACCAAGGGTGGTGGGTGTATGGAACAAGCTGCCAGGGGAGGTAGTTGAGGGTGGGACTATCCCAACGTTAAGAAACAGTTAGATAGGTACATGGATAGGGCAGGTCAGGTTTGGTGGGATTTGGGCCAAACATGGGCAGGTGGGACTAGTGTAGCTGGGACATATTGACCGGTGTGGGCAAGTTCATAAGATCATGTGATAGGAGTAGAATTATGCCATTCGGCCCAACAAGTCTACTAGGCCATTCTATCATGGCTGATCTATCTCTCCCTCCTAACCCCATTCTCCTACCTTCTCCCCATAACCTCTGACACCCGTACTAATCAATAATCTATCTATCTCTGCCTTAAATATATCCACTAACTTGGCTTCCACAGCCTTCTGTGGCAAAGGATTCCACAGATTCACCACCCTCTGACTAAAGTTAGGCCGTGAGGTGTTCCATGTTCTATCACTGTGACTCTATGACTCTAAATGGTGTTGTGTAGGATGGAACTGCAGATGCTGGTCTAAATCAAAGAAAGACACAAATGCTGGAGTAACTCAGCAGGACAAGCAGCATCTCTGAAGAGAAGGAATGGGTGAAATTTCGGGTCGAGACCCTTCTTCAGATCCGAAACGTCACCTATTCCTTTTCTCCGGAGATGCTGCCTGATCCACTGAGTTAATCCAGCTTTTCGGGTCTATATTCAGACAAATGGGGTGGTTACATTTCTTATTAACAGCAGCATACTTGAGTCCAGGTCACAGCAATGTAATCTGGTGTCAACTTCCCCCCATGCCCTCTACTTTTGCAAAGTAATCAAGTTTCCTTTTTGCAAAATGCAACCTATCACAGTGCTGGAGCTCTCCAGAGATTCACTTCAAACAAATCGACTTGTCCCTTTCCTCAGCTCAAGGTATTTTCATTTTTCTGTTTATCAATGACCTTAAATAGACACAAAATGCTGGAGTAACTCAGCGTGTCAGGCAGCGTCTCTGGAGAAAAGGAATAGGTGATGCTTCGGATTGAGACCCTTCTTCAGACCCGTAGTGCCTCGACCCGAAACATCACCTATACCTTTTCTCCAGAGATGCTGCCTGTCCCGCTGAGTTACTCCAGCATTTTGTGTCTATCTTCGGTGTAAACCAGCATCTGAAGTTCCTTGCTACACTCTTAATTACCTATATCTCACCTTCATTGTACCATATCATCTCCTCATTCTGTTCCACATAGTTATCGTCCCCTGAGGCATGCCCCGCAAACCTTCTTGAAGCACAACTTGCAGAGGAAGAGTAAAGTGGAGATGGTTGAAGACTTCAAGTTCGCAGGAGTACACATCATCAGCAACTTCTCATGGACCACCCGTATCGAAGCAATGGCCCAGAAGGCGCACCAACGCCTCTACTTCCTTAGAAGGCTTAGGAAGATGGGCATGGGGGGACCGTCGTGAGGGAGGTGGGGGGAGGACAATGTACACTGGGGACCCAGCGTGGGGGAATCGCTGTGGGGGTGGGGGAAGAAAAGTAGGAGCGGCGTGCTTTGTAACTTTGTCAGTGCCGTAGCTGGCTGCTATCTGTATACGTTGGGTATACAGCAAGGAGTTTCACTGTGCCGAGTCACATGTGACAATAAAGCATTCCAATCCATTCCATGTCCCCACTAACTCTCACCAACATCTACAGATGCGCCGTAGAAAGCATTTTATCGGAACGCATCACAGCTTGGTTTGGGAACAGCTCCATCCAAGACCGCAAGAAATTGCAGAGAACTGTGGACGCAGCCCAGACCATCACACAGACCAACCCCCCCTTCCATCGACTCCATCTAGACTTCGCTCTGTGTGTGAGGGGAAACCGAAGATCTCGGAAGAAAACCCACGCAGGTCACAGGGAGAACGTACAAACTCCACACCATCAACACCCGTGGTCGGGATCGAACCGGGGTCTCCGGCGCTGCATTCGCTGTAAAGTAGCAACTCTACCGCTGCGCCCAAAATCGGTACCTCGCTAGAGCCAGAGCATCCTTCCGATCAAAGATAGTCCAAGGGTCTCCAATGAGGTAGATAGCAGTTCAGGACTGCTCTCTGGTTGTGGTAGGACGGTTCAGTTGCCTGATTACAGCTGGGAAGAAACTGTCTCTCAATCTGGAGGCATGTGAGGGGAGAAGAGGGAGTGGCCGGGGTATGACCTGTCCTTGATGATACTGCTGGTCTTGCTGAGTCAGCGTGAGGTAGAGTTTACAAGAGAGAGTTAGATATAAATTTAGCTCTTAGGACTAAAGGAATCAAAGGATATGGGTAGAAAGCAAGAACGGGGTACTGATTTTGGACGATCAGCCATGATCATATTGAATGGCGGTGCTGGCTCAAAGGGCCGAATGGCCTACTCCTGCACCTATTATCTATGTTTCTAAATGTTTCAATTTCAATTGCGATTTAAAACACAAAAACCGGAGTAAAACTTCGTAGTGTGACCAGTGTGTCCGTGTTAAATCGAGTGTGATTGGAGTTGCTGCTTTACAGCGAATGCAGCGCCGGAGACTCAGGTTCGATCCTGACTACGGGTGTTGCACTGTAAGGAGTTTGTACGTTCTCCCCGTGACCTGCGTGGGTTTTCTCCGAGATCTTCGGTTTCCTCCCACACTCCAAAGACGTACAGGTATGTAGGTTAATTGGCTGGGTAAATGTAAAAATTGTCCCTAGTGGGTGTAGGATAGTGTTAATGTGCGGGGATCGCTGGGCGGCACGGACTTGGTGGGCCGAAAAGGCCTGTTTCCGGCTGTATATATATGATATGATATGATATGACTTTAATGCCAGGTTAGACGAGACTGGAGATTGGTTGTTCACACGCTTTGAGCTTCAACTAGTTCCATTCAACTGTACTATTTGAATAGGCAAATGAACCTATTTCCTGGAGTGTTGTTTAAACTGCATTTTCTCTTTGGTAACCACATTATATAACATATAACATATATAACAACTACAGCATGGAAACAGGCCTGTCCGGCCCTACCAGTCCACGCCGACCATTCTCCCTGACCTAGTCTCATCTACCTGCACTCAGACCATAACCCTCTAATCCCCTCTTATCCATATACCTATCCAATTTACTCTTAAATAATAAAATCGAGCCAGCCTCCACCACTTCCACCGGAAGCCCATTCCATACAGCCACAACCCTCTGAGTAAAGAAGTTCCCCCTCATGTTACCCCTAAACCTTTGTCCCTCAATTCTGAAGCTATGTCCCCTTGTTGGAATCTTCCCCACTCTCAAAGGGAAAAGCCTACCCACGTCAACTCTGTCCGTCCCTCTCAAAATTTAAAAAACCTCTATCAAGTCCCCCCTCAACCTTCTACGCTCCAAAGAATAAAGACCCAACCTGTTCAACCTCTCTCTGTAGCCTAAGTGCTGAAACCCAGGCAACATTCTAGTAAATCTCCTCTGTACCCTCTCCATTTTGTCGACATCCTTCCTATAATTTGGCGACCAGAACTGCACACCATACTCCAGATTCGGCCTCACCAATGCCCTGTACAATTTCAACATTACATCCCAACTTCTATACTCGATGCTCTGATTTATAAAGGCAAGCATACCAAACGCCTTCTTCACCACCCTATCCACATGAGATTCCACCTTCAGGGAACAATGCACAGTTATTCCCAGATCCCTCTGTTCCACTGCATTCCTCAATTCCCTACCATTTACCCTGTACGTCCTATTTTGATTTGTCCTACCAAAATGCAGCACCTCACACTTATCAGCATTAAACTCCATCTGCCATCTTTCAGCCCACCCTTCCAAAAGGCCCAAGTCTCTCTGTAGACTTTGAAAATCTACCTCACTATCAACTACTCCACCTATCTTAGTATCATCTGCATATTTACTAATCCAATTTGCCACACCATCATCCAGATCATTAATGTAAATGACAAACAACAGTGGACCCAACACAGATCCTTGGGGCACTCCACTAGACACTGGCCTCCAACCTGACATACAATTGTCAACCGTTACCCTCTGGTATCTCCCATTCAGCCATTGTTGAATCCATCTTGCAACCTCACTATTAATACCCAACGATTTAACCTTCTTAATCAACCTTCCATGTGGAACCTTATCAAATGCCTTACTGAAGTCCATATAGACAACATCCACAGCCTTGCCCTTATCAATTTCCCTGGTAACCTCTTCAAAAAATTCAAGAAGATTAGTCAAACATGACCTTCCAGGCACAAATCCATGTTGACTGTTTCTAATCAGGCCTTGATTATCCAAATAATTATATATATTGTCCCCAAGTATCTTTTCCATTAATTTTCCCACCACAGACGTCAAACTAATAAGTCTATAATTGCTAGGTTTACTTTTAGAACCTTTTTTAAACAAAGGCACAACATGCGCAATGCGCCAATCTTCCGGCACCATCCCTGTTTCTAATGACGTTTGAAATATTTCCGTCATAGCCCCTGCTATTTCTACACTAACTTCCCTCAATGTCCTAGGGAATATCCTATCAGAACCTGGAGACTTATCCACTTTTATATTCTTCAAAAGTGTACGTACCTCCTCTTCTTTAATCCTCCTAATTTCCATCACTACTCTACTTGTTTCGCTTACCTCACATAATTCAATATCCTTCTCCTCGGTAAATACCGAAGAAAAGAAATTGTTTAATATCTCCCCCATTTCTTCCGGCTCAGCACATAGCTGTCCACTCTGACTCACTAATGGACCAATTTTATCCCTCACTATCCTTTTGCTATTGACATATCTGTAGAACCCCTTGGGGTTTACTTTTACATTACTTGCCAAAGCAGCCTCATATCTTTTTTTCGCTTTTCTAATTTCCTTTTTAAGATTCCTTTTACATTCTTTATATTCCTCAAGAACCTCATTTACTCCCTGCCGCTTATATTTATTGTATATCTCCCTCTTTTTCCGAACCAAGTGTCCAATTTCCCTGGAAAACCAAGGCTCTTTCAAATTATTATTCTTTCCTTTCCACCGAACAGGGACATAAAGACTCTGTACTCTCAAAATTTCACCTTTAAATATCCTCCATTTCTCTATTATATCCTTTTCATAAAACAACAATTTCCATTTCACTCCTTTTAAATCCTTTCTCATCTCCTCAAAATTAGCCTTTCTCCAATCCAAAATCTCAACCCTTGGTCCAGATTTGACCTTCTCCATAATGATATTGAAACTAATGGCATTATGATCACTAGACCCAAAGTGCTCCTCAACACATACCTCCGTCACCTGACCCATCTCATTTCCTAACAGGAGGTCCAACACTGCCCCTTCTCTGGTAGGCACCTCTACGTATTGCTGCAAAAAACTATCCTGCACACATTTTACAAACTCCAAACCATCCAGAATGTGATTCCCAGTCTATATACGGAAAATTGAAATCACCCACAATCACCACTCTGTGCTTACTACTAATACTATTATATTCTGCACTCTGTTTAGAGTCATAGAGCCATACAACATGGAAACAGGCCCTTCGGCCCAACTTGCCCACACTGACCAACATGTCCCATCTACACTAGTCCCACCTGCCTGCGTTTGGCCCATATCTCCATAAACCTTTCCTATCCTTGTACCTGTCTGAAGAAGGGTCTCGACCCGAAACGTCGCCTATTCCTTCTCTGCAGAGATGCTGTTTAGAGTTTAGAGATTAACCTACAGACCTGCACGTCTTTGGAGTGTGGGAGGAAACCGAAGATCTCAGAGAAAATTCACGCAGTTCACGGGGAGAACGTACAAACTCCGTACAGACAGCACCCGTAGTCGGGATCTAACCCGGGTCTCCGGCGCTGCATTTGCTGTAAGGCAGCAATTCTACCACTGCGCCACCAGCTTTTTGTGTCTATCTTCATGTACCTGTACAATTGTTTTTTTTAATGTTCTGATAGTCCCTGCCTCAACTACCTCCACTGGCAGCTCGTTCCACACACCCCCCCACTCTCTGTTTACAAAAGTTTCCCCTCAGATTCCTATTAAATCTTTCCCCTTTCACCTTCACTCTTTTGCACAACCTAATATACATGTTGTACATGTTCGCCTGGGCAGCTTGCAGCCCAGTGGTATGAAACATCGACTTCTGCCACTTTAGATAGTTCCTCTGTCCCTCTCTTCCCCTCCCCAGATCTCCCTCTATCTTCCTGTCTCCACCTATATCCTTCCTTTGTCCCGCCCCCCTGACATCAGTCTGAAGAAGGGTCTCGACCCGAAACGTCACCCATTCCTTCTCTCCTGAGATGCTGCCTGACCTGCTGAGTTACTCCAGCATTTTGTGAATAAATACCTTCGATTTGTACCAGCATCTGCAGTTATTGTCTTATACTACATGTTGTATGATATGACTTGCCCGGAGAGCATGCAAAACAATGTTTTCCTGTTGTTTCTCGATACAGGTGACAATAATAAACGAATACTCTATTACCACCGCATCTCCCCTACACATAAACATATCTGAACTGAATTACACAGGATGAAATCTTTAAATTCTGTTCAGAGTCCTTTGAAACTCACCGCCAGCCATCAGTTAAAGACACAAAGGGCTGGGATAACTCAGAGGGTCAGGCAGCATCTCTGGAGAACATGGATAGGTGACGTTGTGGGTCGGGACCCTGTTTCAGATGTCATCAATTATCTTGCACTAAATCTCATTCATCTCGTTTCTCCACCTTATCTTCAAACAGTGAATATAAATTTCTCTTCAATCACTCCTCACTGTCTCTCTTCTCATCACTCAAATGAGCCTTCGAGCCTTCCGAAGAAGGTCTCGACCCAAAACGTTACCTGTCCATGTTCTCCAGGGATGCTGGATGGAGGAAACGGCCCACAGTGTGACTCCAGCGCTATAGTTTAGTTTAGTTTAGAGTTACAGCGCGGAAACTGGCCGTTCGCCCCACCAAGTCCGCGCCGACCAGCGATCCCCGCACACTAACACTATCCTCCACACGAGGGGCAGGTTACAATTTTTACCGAAGCCACATTACCCTACAAACCCGCACGTCTTTGGAGTGTGGGAGGAAACCGGAGCTCCTGGGGAAAACCCACAAGGTCACGGGGAGAACGTACAAACTCTGTACAGACAGCACCCGTAGTCGGGATCAAACCCGGGTCTCCAGCGCTGCATTCGCTGTAAGGCAGCAAATTCTACCGCTGCGCCACCGTGCCACCCCCACTTTGAGCCTTTTTTAGTAAACTAGCATCTGCAGTTTCTTTTGTCTACATAAAATCAACTGATCTGGGATAGAGAATTTATTCTTGAGCTAGTCACTCTTGGTTTTAGTGAGAGAGAGCTTTCCATCGTTGCATGAAACGTGTTTCTTTGAGTTTTTTCTCCAAGTTCTCCAGGGATGCTGCCTGACCCGCTGAGTTACTCCAGCACTTTATCTCTTTCCTTGGTAAAACAGCATCTGTAGTTCCTTGTTTCTACATGAAATGCAGAGACCTCCACATCATTTGACACTTTTTTTTTCCAAATTGAGAATCAAGAGCCAGAGGACATAGGTTTAAGGGGGAGGGAGATTTAATAGGAACCCGAGGGGTCACTTTTTCACGCAAAGGGTGGTTAGGTGTATGGAACGAGCTGCTGGAGGAGGTAGTT
>NC_135961.1:65215590-65310562 GCF_053455715.1 Rhinoraja longicauda | reverse complement strand
CTCTTTTCCCTCTCCCAGCCCCCTCCCGCTCTAGACAATAGACAATAGGTGCAGGAGTAGGCCATTCAGCCCTTCGAGCCAGCACCGCCATGCAATGCGATCATGGCTGATCACTCTCAATCAGTACCCCGTTCCTGCCTTCTCCCCATACCCCCTCACTCCGCTATCCTTAAGAGCTCTATCCAGCTCTCTCTTGAAAGCATCCAACGAACTGGCCTCCACTGCCTTCTGAGGCAGAGAATTCCACACCTTCACCACTCTCTGACTGAAAAAGTTCTTCCTCATCTCCGTTCTAAATGGCCTACCCCTTATTCTTAAACTGTGGCCCCTTGTTCTGGACTCCCCCAACATTGGGAACATGTTTCCTGCCTCTAATGTGCTCTCCTTCCTCATCACCCCTCCCCTTGTCTCCTTCCAACCCCCTTTTACCTCAGCCCTTTCCTCCTCACTCCATCCTCTCGTCACTCCCCATCTCTCCCCCTCTGTCTCCATCCCTCCTTCCCCTCTCCCCCTCCCTGGGTTTGATCCTGTCTACGGATGCTATCTGTACAGAGGTTGTACGTGCTCCCCTTGACCCCCTGGGTTTTCCCCGGGGGCCTTCGGTTTCCTCCCGCACTCCAAAACATACAGGCTTGTAGGTTAATTGGCTTACAACGCCCTCCATAATGTTTGGGACAAAGACCCATCATTTATTTATTTATTTGCCTCTATCCACCACAATTTGAGATTTGTAATAGAAAAAAAATCACGTGGTTAAAGTGCACATTGTCAGATTTTAATAAAGGGCATTTTTATACATTTTGGTTTCACCATGTAGCAATTACAGCAGTGTTTATACATAGTCCCCCCCATTTCAGGGCACCATAATGTTTGGGACACAGCAATGTCATGTAAATGAAAGTAGTCATGTTTAGTATTTTGTTGTATATCCTTTGCATGCAATGTCTGCGATTCATGGACATCACCAGTTGCTGGGTGATGCTCTGCCAGGCATGTATTGCAGCCATCTTTAGCTTATGCCAGTTTTGGGGGGCTAGTCCCCTTCAGTTTTCTCTTCAGCATATAAAAGGCATGCTCAATTGGGTTCAGATCGGGTGATTGGCTTGGCCACTCAAGAATTGACCGTTTTTTTTGCTTTGAAAAACTCCTTTGTTGCTTTAGCAGTATGTTTGGGATCATTGTCTTGCTGTAGAATGAACCGTAGGTATACAATTATTTATAGAACAGAAAAAATACAGTGACCACCAGTGGGGGGGAGCGAGAGGAGAGAGAGAGAGAGGTAGAGAGAGGGGGGGAGAGAGAGAGTGGGGGGGGGGGGGGGAGGATAGTGGGGGGGGGAGATGGAGTGGGGGGGAGAGATTGGGGGAGAGAGAGTGGGGGGAGGATAGTGGGGGGAGGAAGAGAGAGTAGGGGGGAGAGAGAGTGGGGGGGAGAGAGAGTAGGGGGAGAGAGTGGGGAGGAGAGAGAGTGGGGGGAGAGAGTGGGGAGGAGAGAGTGGGGGGAGAGTGGAGGGAGAGAGAGAGTGGGGGGGAGAGAGAGTGGAGGGGAGAGAGAGTGGGGGGGGGAGAGAGTGGGGGGAGAGAGAGTGGGAGACAGAGTGGGGGGGGAAGTCGGGGTAGATGGAGCAGCGGGTGAGAGCAGGAGCGTGGGGAGGGTCCGGTGAAGGAGTGCCGCCATTGACGGGTGCTGCTCCCTCTCTCTCTCCCTCTCTTTGCCCTCTCCCTCTCTTTGCCCTCTCCCTCTCTCCCAGAGCCAGCGAGATCTGCGCCGCTCCTCCACTCTCTTCCCCGGCCCCATCTCCCTCCAACACAATAAGAACAAACACAAGTGTAGTTGTTGTTCTGAAGCCCCGCATCCCTGGGTTGAGCGGCGGCGAGGAGGGAAGTTTCGAGGGGGCGCTGCCATCTCTCACCTTGTCCCGGGCTCTGGGTCGGTGCCGATCCGCTCTCCGGTGAACCTTCGCCGGCAGCTTCTGCCTCCGGTCCCCGCTGTCTAAGAGCTTGCCGTGGGACGGATAACATCGCGTGGAAGGCCAGATGTGGCCCGCGGGCCATAGTTTGGAGATCCCTGGTTTAGAGAAACAGCGCAGAAACAGGCCCTTTGGCCCATCGAGTCCACGCCGACCAGCAATCCCCGCACACTAACAGTATCCTACACATTAGGGACAATTTACTATTTTTTATCAAAGCCAATTAACTTACAGAGATAGATAGATTATTGATTAGCACGGTTGTCAGGGGTTATGGGGAGAAAACAGGAGAAAGGGGTTAGGAGGGAGAGATAGATCAGCCATGATTGAATGGCGGAGTAGACTTGATGGGCCGAATGGCCTAATTCTGCTCCTGTCACTTATGATCTTATAAACCTGTGCGTCTTTGAAGTGTGGGAGGAAACCGGAGCACCCGGAGGAAACCCACGTGGTCACATGGAGAATGTACATACTCTGTGCATATAGCACCTGTAGTCAGGATTGAACTGGGTCTCTGGCTCTGTGAAGCATCAACTCTACCGCTGTGCCGCCGTGCCGCCCAGGAAACGTGTTTGCAGGCACAAGGAACTGCAGATGCTGGTTTGCACTGAAGATAGACACAAAATGCTGGAGTAACTCAGTATGTCAGGCAGCATCTCCGGAGAAATGGGTTAGGTGACGTTTCGGGTTGAGACCCTTCTCAGTGCAGAAGGAAGCTCCTAGTGGGGCTACGATTGAAACGATTACGGCAATTTAATTAGAAAGGAAATCAGGTTTTGTGCCGAGCTGCCTCACTGCACGAGAGACCCGGGTTCCATCCTGACCACGGGCGCTGTCTGTACGGAGTTTGTACGTTCTCCCCGTGACCTGCGTGGGATTTCTCCGAGATCTTCGCTTTCCTTTTGAAAGACATTTAGGTTATTCCAGACACCTTGTACACACCTCAGTGAGATGACCCCTCCGCTTCCTACGCTCCAAGGAAACAAGTCACAGCCCATCCAACCTCTCCCTGTACAGATACCCTCGTTATAACGGACTATGGGGGAGGGGTGTAACTGAGTAACACTAGTGTAGAACCACAAGTTTTTTTTCAAATACAAAGTTCTTCGTAACAGCTTAAAATGTTTTTTTGTTGCTGCAAGCTAAAAATGGTTACAGCTAAAGGCTGCTTTGTTACATTATGTTATAGAATATCATTGTACAAGTGTCGATTGAAGCATTGCTTGTCAATTACTATGGCCTGTGTTCTTAAAGAGACAGTGATTGAGTTGATCTCCATCCCCTTTGTCCTGTTCTCACACCTAACAATAGACAATAGACAATAGGTGCAGGAGTAGGCCATTCAGCCCTTCGAGCCAGCACCGCCATTCAATGCGATCATGGCTGATCACTCTCAATCAGTACCCCGTTCCTGCCTTCTCCCCATACCCCCTCACTCCGCTATCCTTAAGAGCTCTATCCAGCTCTCTCTTGAAAGCATCCAACGAACTGGCCTCCACTGCCTTCTGAGGCAGAGAATTCCACACCTTCACCACCCTCTGACTGAAAATGTTCTTCCTCATCTCCGTTCTAAATGGCCTACCCCTTATTCTCAAACTGTGGCCCCTTGTTCTGGACTCCCCCAACATTGGGAACATGTTATCTGCCTCTAATGTGTCCAATCCCCTAATTATCTTATATGTTTCAATAAGATCCCCCCTCATCCTAAATTCCAGTGTATACAAGCCCAATCGTTCCAGCCTTTCAACATACGACAGTCCCGCCATTCCGGGAATTAACCTAGTGAACCTACGCTGCACGCCCTCCATAGCAAGAATATCCTTCCTCAAATTTGGAGACCAAAACTGCACACAGTACTCCAGGTGCGGTCTCACCAGGGCCCGGTACAACTGTAGAAGGACCTCTTTGCTCCTATACTCAACTCCTCTTGTTACGAAGGCCAACATTCCATTGGCTTTCTTCACTGCCTGCTGAACCTGCATGCTTCCTTTCATTGACTGATGCACTAGGACACCCAGATCTCGTTGAACTCCCCCTCCTCCTAACTTGACACCATTCAGATAATAATCTGCCTTTCTATTCTTACTTCCAAAGTGAATAACCTCACACTTATCTACATTAAACTGCATCTGCCATGTATCCGCCCACTCACACAACACTTCCTTATCTATGGATCTACCTCTCAAGAAGGGTCTCGACCCGAAACGTCGCCCATTCCTTCTCTCCTGAGATGCTGCCTGACCTGCTGAGTTACTCCAGCATTTTGTGAAAATAAATACCTTCGATTTATACCAGCATCTGCAGTTATTTTCTTACACTACCTCTCCCCTGACATCAGTCTGAGGAAGGGTCTCGACCCGAGACATCACCCATTCCTTCTCTTCAGAGATCCAGCTTGACCCGCTGAGGTACTCCAGCATTTTGTGTCTATCTTCGGTTTAAACCAGCATCTGCAGTTCCTTCCTACACAGAGACCGAGTTGAGTTTAGTTCATTGTCACATGTACAGAGAAAAGCTTTTGTTGCGTGCTAACCAATCAGCGGAAAGACAATACATGATTACAATCAAGCCATCCACATGCTAAAGGGAATAATGTGAACCTAGCCCACAGCCAACAATGGCCTGGGTCCCTTATCATCGTTACTTTTGCATATCACCGTCTGTATCTCTCGTTTCCCTCTCCCCTGACTCTCAGTCTGAGGAGGGGTCTCGACCTGAAACGTCACCTATTCCTTTTCTCCAAAGATGCTGCCTGACCCGCTGAGTTACTCCAGCTTCTTGTGCCTAACGTGAATAATGTTTAGTGCAAGGTAAAGCCAGTAAAGTCCGATCAAAGATAGTCTGAGGGTCTCCAATGAGATAGATAGATTGTCGTTCAGGTGTGCTCTCTAGTTGTGGTACGATGATTCAGTTTGTCTGACCACTATAACCAGAATCTGTTATAAACGGATTCATGATAACAAAGGGCGGCACGGTGGCGCAGCGGTAGAGTTGCTGCCTTACAGCGAATGCAGCGCCGGAGACCCGGGTTCGATCCTGACTACGGGCGCCGTCTGTACGGAGTTTGTACGTTCTCCCCGTGACCTGCATGGATTTTCTCCGAGATCTTCGGTTTCCTCCCACACTCCAAAGACGTACAGGTATGTAGGTTAATTGGCTGGGCAAATGTAAAAAAAAAAAAAAAGATAATTGTCCCTAGTGTGTGTAGGCTGGTGTTAATGTGTGGGGATCGCTGGGTGGCGCAGACCCTGTGGGCCTGTTTCCGCGCTGTATCTCTAAATCTAAAAAAAAATCTAAATTGCCCCCTAGTGTGTAAGGAGTGGACGAGAACGTGGGATAACCTAGAACTGGTGTGAACGAGTGAGCGATTGTCAGCGTGGACTCGGTGGGACAAAGGGCCTGTTTCCACACTATATCTTCCAAGCAATCAATCTGTTCAAATAAAGCAGTGATTTATTTTACTAAAAATACAGCACAAAATGCATAATTGAGTCTGAAGAAGGGTTCTGATCGGAAACATCACCTATCCATGTTCTCCAGAGATGCTGCCTGACCTGCTGAGTTACTCCAGCACTTAGTTTCCTATTTTGTAATCTGCACCTGCAGTTCCTTGTTTCTACATAATTGCTAATTCTCAGAATCCTACTGATGTTTTGGCAATTGAACGATCAATGGTTTCAAAGTCTGCGATGATGATTCCACCTCAGTGAAGGACAGTCAAAGTCCACTTGCGTTACACATGGCCTGTTAGTTTAGTTTAGTTTAGTGGAAACAGGCCATTTGGCCCACCGAGTCTGCTCCGACCAGCGGCCCAATAATTCGATCATACACACTAAGGACAATTTCTAGAAGCCAATTAACTTACAAACCTCCCATGTCCTTGGAGTGTGGGAGGAAACCGGAGCATTGGCTGCAGGTGGCTCAGCAGTAGAGTTGCTGCCTCACAGTGCCAGATACCCGGGTTCCATCCTGACTACGGGCGACAATAGACAATAGGTGCAGGAGCAGGCCATTCGGCTCTTCAAGCCAGCACCGCCATTCAATGTGATCATTCTCAATCAGTACCCCATTCCTGCCTTCTCCCCATACCCCCTGACTCCGCTATCCTTAAGAGCTCTATCTAGCTCTCTCTTGAATGCATTCAGAGAATTGGCCTCCACTGCCTTCTGAGGCAGAGAATTCCACAGATTCACAACTCTCTGACTGAAAAAGTTTTTCCTCATCTCTGTTCTAAATGGCCTACCCCTTCTTCTTAAACTGTGGCCCCTGGTTCTGGACTCCCCCAACATTGGGAACATGTTTCCTGCCTCTAACGTGTCCAATCTCTTAATAATCTTATATGTTTCAATAAGATCCCCTCTCATCCTTCTAAATTCCAGTGTATACAAGCCTAGTCGCTCCAGTCTTTCAACATATGACAGTCCCGCCATTCCGTGAATTAACCTAGTGAACTTACGCTGCACTCCCTCAATAGCAAGAATGTCCTTCCTCAAATTTGGAGACCAAAACTGCACACAGTACTCCAGGTGCGGTCTCACTAGGGCCCTGTACAACTGCAGAAGGACCTCTTTGTTCCTATACTCAACTCCTCTTGTCATAAAGGCCAACATGCCATTAGATTTCTTCACTGCCTGCTGTACCTGCTTGCTTACTTTAAGTGACTGATGAACAAGGACACCCAGATCTCTTTGTACTTCCCCATTCCCTAACTTGACACCATTCGGATAATAATCTGCCTTCCTGTTCCTACCACCAAATGGATAACCTCACATTTATCCACATTAAACTGCATCTGCCATGCATCCGCCCACTCACACAACCTGTCCAAGTCACCCTGCATCCTCATAGCATCTTCCTCACAGTTCACACTGCCACCCAGCTTTGTGTCATCCGCAAATTTGCTAATGTTACTTTTAATCACTTCATCTAAGTCATTAATGTATATTGTAAATAGCTGCGGTCCCAGCACCGAGCCGTGCAGCACCCCACTAGTCACTGCCTGCCATTTTGAAAGGGACCCATTTATCCCCACTCTTTGCTTCCTGTCTGCCAACCAATTTTCTATCCATGTCGGTATCCTACCCCCAATACCATGTGCTCTAATTTTGCCCACTAATCTCCTATGTGGGACTTTGTCGAAGGCTTTCTGAAAGTCAAGGTACACCACATCCACCGGCTCTCCCCTCTCAATTTTCCTAGTTGCATCCTCAAAAAATTCCAGAAGATTAGTCAAGCATGATTTCCCCTTCGTAAATCCATGCTGACTCGGAACGATCCTGTTACTGCTATTAAATTTGCAAATGTTACTTCTAATCCCTTCATCTATGTCATTAATGTATATTGTAAACAGCTGCGGTGCCAGCACCGAGCCTTGTGGTACCCCACTAGCCACTGCCTGCCATTCTCAAAGTGTGCGGGGATCGCTGGTTGGTACGGACTCGGTGGGCCGAAGGGCCTGTTTCCGCGCTGTATCTCCAAACTAAACTAAACACCCGGAGAAAGCCCTTGCGGTCACAAGGAAAACGTACAAACTCCATACAAACAGCTCCCGAGGTCAGGATTGAACCTGGATCTCTGGCACAGCAAGGCAGCAACCCTATCACTATGCCGCTGCATGTTGTTTTTAGTAAACTAGCATCTGCAGCTCCTTGTGCCTGAAGGATAATGGTTAATGCTGCTCCCCGCATTGCCCCTCAGCAGTCTGCATCTTGAAGATCATACCTATTGCCGGTATTTAAACTCCACATAGCTACATATGCCCTTTCCAGCGTGTTTAAGTGTAAACACACAGCGCTGAGATAATTTGGCAGGTCAAACAGCAGCTGTGCAATGGGAAACTCTGTGACCTGTTTGTGTAGGACTCAGCAAATGTCATAGAAATATTGGGTAAATGGTTCAAACAAGAGTTAGTTCGGTGGTGCAGTGGTCGAGTTGCTGCCTCACAGTGCCGGAGACCTGGGTTTGATCCTGACCTCGGGTGCTATTTCTAGAGTATGTACATTCTCCCTGTGACTGCATGGGTTTAGACAATAGACAATAGACAATAGGTGCAGGAGGAGGCCACTCGGCCCTTCGAACCAGCACCGCCATTCAATGTGATCATGGCTGATCATTCTCAATCAGTACCCCGTTCCTGCCCTCTCCCCATACCCCCTGACTCCGCTATCCTTAAGAGCTCTATCTGGCTCTCTCTTGAATGCATTCAGAGAATTGGCCTCCACTGCCTTCTGAGGCAGAGAATTCCACAGATTCACAACTCTCTGACTGAAAAAGTTTTTCATCATCTCAGTTCTAAATGGCCTACCCCTTATTTTTAAACTGTGGCCCCTTGTTCTGGACTCCCCCAACATTGGGAACACGTTTCCTGCCTCTAACGTGTCCAATCCCTTAATAATCTTATACGTTTCGATAAGATCTCCTCTCATCCTTCTAAATTCCAGTGTATACAAGCCTAGTCGCTCCAGTCTTTCAACATATGACAGTCCCGCCATTCCGGGAATTAACTTAGTAAACCTACGCTGCACGCCCTCAATAGCAAGAATATCCTTCCTCAAATTTGGAGACCAAAACTGCACACAGTACTCCAGGTGAGGTCTCACTAGGGCCCTGTACAACTGCAGAAGGACCACTTTGCTCCTATACTCAACTCCCCTTGTTATGAAGGCCAATATTCCATTGGCTTTCTTCACTGCCTGCTGTACCTGCATACTTCCTTTCAGTGACTGATGCACTAGGACACCCAGATCTCGTTGTACGTCCCCTTTTCCTAACTTGACACCATTCAGACACTCTGCCTTTCTATTCTTACCACCAAAGTGGATAACCTCACACTTATCCACATTAAACTGCATCTGCCATGCATCCGCCCACTCATATAACCTGTCCAAGTCACCCTGCAACCTCATAGCATCTTCCTCACAGTTCACACTACCACCCAGCTTTGTATCATCTGCAAATTTGCTAATGGTACTTTTAATCCCTTCACCCAAGTCATTAATGTATCCAGGTGCTCCGGTTTCCACCCACACGCCCAAGACGAGCCGGATTGTAGGTTAATTAGCTTCAGTAAAAATTGTCAATTTGTCCTGGTGTATAGGATAGTGCTAGTGTACGGGGTGATCGCGGGTCAGCGCGGATTCGGTGGGCCGAAGGGCCTGTTTCCACGCTGATCTCTAAAGTGAAGTCTAAATGAGATCCATGAGATTGGAACAAAAGCGTCCCAGGTTTGTAGGTTAATTGGCCTCTGCAAATTGCCTCTAGCGTTGTGGGATAGTGTTAGTGTACAGGGTGATTGCTGGTCGGTACGGACTCGAGGGGCCTGTTTCCACGCTCTATCTCTGAACTAAATTAATCTGCACACTACCAGATATAAAAATTGAGATTCCTTCTGGAGGTGTGAAACATCCACTAGATGGTGACATTTCACAAAATGCTGGAGTAACTCAGCAGGTAGAGTTGCTGCCTCACAGCGCAAGAGACCCGGGTTCGATCCTGACCTCGGGCGCTGTCTTTACTGAGTTTGCACGTTCTCCCTGTGACCACGTGGGTTTCATCCAGGTGCTCCGGTTTCCTCCAACACTCCGAAGACGTGCGGGTTTGTTGGTGAATTGGCCCTCTGCACATTGCCGGTAGTGTGCAGGGAGTGGATGAGAAAATGGAATAACATAGGACTAGTGTGAACGGATGATCGATGGTCCGCATGGACTCAGTAGGCCGAAGGGCCTGGTTCCATGCTTTGTCTCTAAACTAAATATCCTGTAATTTTCATTTCAACCCCGTTTTTATTTATGTATTTATTATTTTTTCAGGATGTCGCAGTCACTGGCAAAGCCAGTGTATATTACCCATCCCTTATATAAAGTCCTGGGCACCATGTTATAGGAAAGATGTTGTCAAGCTGGAAAGGGTGCAGAGAAGATTTGCGAGGATGTTGCCAGGACTCGAGGGTGTGAGCTAAAGGGAGAGGTTGAGAAGGCTGGGACTCTATTCCTTGGATCGCAGGAGGATGAGTGGTGTTCTTATAGGGGTGTATAAAATCTTGAGAGGAATAGACAATAGACAATAGGTGCAGGAGTAGGTCATTCGGCCCTTCGAGCCAGCTCCACCATTCAATGTGATCAAGGCTGATCATTCTCAATCAGTACCCCGTTCCTGCCTTCTCCCCATACCCCCTGACTCCGCTATCCTTAAGAGCTCTATCTAACTCTCTCTTGAATGCATTCAGAGAATTGGCCTCCACTGCCTTCTGAGGCAGTGAATTCCACAGATTTACAACTCTCTGACTGAATTTTCCTCATCTCCGTTCTAAATGGCCTACCCCTTATTCTTAAACTGTGGCCCATGGCTCTGGACTCCCCCAACATTGGGAACATGTTTCCTGCCTCTAACGTGTCCAACCCCTTAATAGATTGGGTAGACGCAAAAAGAGTCTCTTGCCCAGAACAGGGGAATCGAGGACCAGAGGACATGGGTTTATGGTGAGGGGGGGTTAAGATTTAGTAGGAATCTGAGGGGTAACTTTTTCACACAAAGGTTGGTGAGTGTATGGAACGAGTTGCCAGAGGATGGCTGAAGAAGGGTCTCGACCAGAAACGTCACCCATTCCTTCTCTCCCGCGATGCTGCCTGACCCGCTGAGTTACTCCAGCATTTTGTGTTTACCTTCGAGTTGCCAGAGGAGGTAGTTGAGGCAGGGACTATCACAACATTTCAAAAGCAATTAGACAGGCACATGGATAGTGCAGGTTTAGAGGGGTATGGGCCCTCTAAGGCAGGTGGGACTAGTGGGTCAGTGTGGGCAAGTTGGGCCGAAGGGCCTGTTTCCACTCAGTATCACTCTATGATCATAGGTATGATCTTCACCATGCACAACACTGAGAACAATGTGGGGACCAGCATTATCTTTTAGACACAAGGAACTGCAGATGCTGGTTTACAAAAAAAGACATATGGCGGCTCTGTGGTGCAGCGGTAGAAGTAGTTCGACAGGTACTTGGACAGGACAGGTTTAGAGGGATATGGACCAAATGCAGGCAGGTGAGACGAGTATAGATGGGACATGTTGGTCGACATGGGCAGGTTTGGCCGAAGGGCCTGTTTGCACACTGTTTGACTCTTGACTCTATGACAAGCAAGGACTGAATGCTAAGTCATTGCTAATTTAGCTGTAACCTGATAGAGAGAAATTTATGCGTTGCTTTCAGTGCTAAATTTAATATTGCTGGCTGGTGAAATTGGATAGGTTTCAGCCATGGCACAGTCCATTAGAGGTGCCTTTGACTTGCAACACAGAACGGGCACATGCACAATTACAAGCAGTTGTGCAAACAGACAGACAGGTTGGTCTATCGGGCAGAAGCAGTGAGTGTAGCAAATAGGATGAGTCATAAGTGATAGGAGTAGAATTAGGCAATTCGGCCCATCAAGTCTACTCTGCCATTCAATCATAGCTGATCTGTTAGGCAGAGGTTCACCTGCACCTCCTCCAACCTCATCTATCGTATCCGCTGTTCCAGATGTCAATTTCTCTACATCGGCAAGACCGCAGATATTTACAATATACATTAATGACTTAGATGAAGGGATTAAAAGTAACAGCATATTTGCAAATGACACAAAGCTGGGTGGCAGTGTGAAGTGTGAGGAGTATGCTGTGAGGATGCAGGGTGACTTGGACGGATTGTGTGAGTGGGCAGATGCATGGCAGATGCAGTTTAATGTGGGTAAATGTGAGGTTATCCAGTTTGGTGGTAAGAACAGGAAGACAGATTATTATCTGAATGGTGTTCATCAGTCACTGAAAGGAAGGATGCAGGCAGTGAAGAAAGCTAATGGAATGTTGGCCTTCATAACAAGAGTAGTTGAGAATAGGAGCAGAGGTCCTTCTGCAGTTGTACAGGGCCCTAGTGAGACCTGTACAAGTGAGGGATGGTTAATATACACTGGCTTTGCAAGTGACTGCGACATCCTGAAAAAATAATAAATACATAAATAAAAACGGGGTTGAAATCAAAATTACAGGATATTTAGTTTAGAGACACAGAATGGAACCAGGCCCTTCGGCCTACTGAGTCCATGCGGACCATCGATCACCCGTTCACAATAGTCCGATGTTATTCCATTTTCTCATCCACTACCGGCAATGTAAAGAGGGCCAATTCACCAACAAACCCGCACGTCTTCGGAGTGTTGGAGGAAACCGGAGCACCTGGACGAAACCCACGTGGTCACAGGGAGAACGTGCAAACTCTGTAAAGACAGCACCCGAGGTCAGGATCGAACCCGGGTCTCTTGCGCTGTGAGGCAGCAACTCTACCAGTGTTTAAACTACATAGGGAAGAACAAGTCCCGAATTGCCCTCTGACCCTGATAGCAACCTATGTGGTCAAAGGGAAATTATACTCCAATCGAGGCCAGTCGTTGACCTGAGTTCCAATGGGGGACCTTTTGACCTTCCTTGATGATTTATCCTCAGACACCTGCTGTCAGAGGCAGCACGGTGGCGCAGCGGCAGAATTGCTGCCTCACAGCGCCAGAGACCCGGGTTCCATCCTGACAACGGGCGCTTTCTGTACGGATTTTGTACGTTCTCCCCGTGACCTGCGTGGGTTTTCCCCGGGTGCTCCGGTTTCCTCCCACATTCCAAAGGCGTACAGGTTTGTAGGCTAATTGGCTTCGGTAAAGATTGTAAATTGTCCCGAGTGTGTGTAGGATAGTGTTAATGTGCGGGGATCGCTGGTCGGCGCGGACTCGGTGGGCCGAAAGGCCTGTTTCCGCGTTGTATCTCTTAACTAAACTAAACACCCGGAGAAAACCAACGCGGTCACAGGGAAAATGTTTAGATCAATTTAGCTAGGCTGTTCAACCATGCACAGGCAAAGTTGAGTTTGGTATATTATTGTCACGTGTACCTAGGTACAGTTAGCAGCTTTTTTTATTATGCACTATCCAGTCAGTGGAAAAACAATACATGATTACAATCAAGCCGTCCACAGTTTTATTTAGTGTAAGATATAGACCGGAAAAACGTGGCGCTGAATATGAGTCTCGACCCAAAACATCACCCATTCCTTCCCTCCAGCGATGCTGCCTGTCCTGCTGAGTTACTCCGGCATTTTGTGCCAACCAGATTTTCAGAGGCTGGGAAACGATCTGTCACCATCTAGAGTAAGAAAATAACTGCAGATGCTGGTACAAATCGAAGGTATTTATTTCACAAAATGCTGGAGTAACTCAGCAGGTCAGGCAGCATCTCAGGAGAGAAGGAATGGGTGACGTTTCGGGTCGAGACCCTTCTTCAGACTGAAGAAGGGTCTCGACCCGAAACGTCACCCATTCCTTCTCTCCTGAGATGCTGCCCGACCTGCTGAGTTACTCCAGCATTTTGTGAAATGTCACCATCTAGTGGATGTTTCACACCTCCAGAAGGAATCTCATTTTTTATATCTGGTAGTGTGCAGATTAATTTAGTTCAGAGATAGAGCGTGGAAACAGGCCCCTCGGCCCATCGAGTCCGTACCGACCAGCAATCACCCTGTACACTAACACTATCCCACAACGCTAGAGGCAATTTGCAGAGGCCAATTAACCTACAAACCTGGAATGCTTTTGATCTCATGGATCTCGTTTAGACTTCACTTTAGAGATCAGCGTGGAAACAGGCCCTTCGGCCCACCGAATCCACGCTGACCAGCGATCACCCCGTACACTAGCACTATCCTATACACCAGGACAAATTGACAGTTTTTACTGAAGCTAATTAACCTACAATCCGGCTCGTCTTGGGCGTGTGGGTGGAAACTGGAGCACCTGGATACATTAATGACTTGGATGAAGGGATTAAAAGTACCATTAGCAAATTTGCAGATGATACAAAGCTGGGTGGTAGTGTCAACTGTGAGGAAGATGCTATGAGGTTGCAGGGTGACTTGGACAGATAATGTGAGTGGGCGGATGCATGGCAGATGCAGTTTAATGTGGATAAGTGTGAGGTTATCCACTTTGGTGGTAAGAATAGGAAGGCAGAGTATTATCTGAATGGTGTCAAGTTAGGAAAAGGGGATGTACAACGAGATCTGGGTGTCCTAGTGCATCAGTCACTGAAAGGAAGCATGCAGGTACAGCAGGCTGTGAAGAAAGCCAATGGAATGTTGGCCTTCATAACAAGAGGAGTTGAGTATAGGGGCAAACAGGTCCTTCTGCAATTGTACAGGGCCCTAGTGAGACCGCACCTGGAGTACTGTGTGCTGTTTTGGTCTCCAAATTTGAGGAAGGATATTCTTGCTATTGAGGGCGTGCAGCGTAGGTTTACTAGGTTAATTCCCGGAATGGCGGGACTGCCATATGTTGAAAGACTGGAGCGACTAGGCTTGTATACACTGGAATTTAGAAGGATGAGAGGAGATCTTATCGAAACGTATAAGATTATTAAGGGGTTGGACACGTTAGAGGCAGGAAACATGTTCCCAATGTTGGGGGAGTTCAGAACAAGGTGCCACTGTTTAAGAATAAGGGGTAGGCCATTTAGAACGGAGATCAGGAAAACCTTTTTCACTCAGAGAGTTGTGAAGCTGTGGAACTCTCTGCCTCAGAAGGCAGTGGAGGCCAATTCCCTGGATGCTTTCAAGAGAGAGTTAGATGATAACGGAGTCAAGGGGTATGGGGAGAAGGCAGGAACGGGGTACTGATTGTGGATGATCAGCCATGATCACTTTGAATGGCGGTGTTGGCTCGAAGGGCCGAATGGCCTACTCCTGCATCTATTGTCTATTGTCTACTCGCTGGAGTTTAGAAAATTGAGGGGGGTCCTCATTGAAACTTACAGAATAATGATAGGCGTAGACAGAGTGGATGTGGAGAGGATGTTTCCTAGGACCAGAGGACCAGAAGGATTTTCTTCCCAGCTGTTATCAGGCAACTGAACCATTCTATCACCAACTAGAGTCTTTCCAGGTGAGACAGTGGTTCACCTGCACCTCCTCCAACCTCATCTATTGCATCCGCTGCTCCAGGTGTCAACTCATTTACATCGGCGAAACCAAACGCAGGCTCGGCGATCGCTTCGCTCAACTCCTGCGCTCAGTCCGCGTTAACCATTCTGATCTCCCGGTGGCTGAGCACTTCAACTCCCCCTCCCATTCCCAGTCTGACCTTTCTGTCATGGGCCTCCTCCATTGCCATAGTGAGGCCCACCGGAAATTGGAGGAACAGCACCTCATATTTCGCCTGGGCAGCTTGCAGCCGAGTGGTATGAACATCGACTTCTCCAACTTTAGATAGTTCCTCTGTCCCTCTCTTCCCCTCCCCCTTCCCAGATCTCCCTCTATCTTCCTGTCTCCACCTATATCCTTCCTTTGTCCCGCCCCCCCTGACATCAGTCTGAAGAAGGGTCTCGACCCGAAACGTCACCCATTCCTTCTCTCCTGAGATGCTGCCTGACCTGCTGAGTTACTCCAGCATTTTGTGAATAAATACATTCGATTTGTACCAGCATCTGCAGTTATTTTCTTACACCAACTAGAGAGCGGTCCTGACCAACCATTTACCTCATTGGAGACCCTCGGACTATCTTTAATCAAACTTTACTGGACTTTGTTTTGCCCTAAACGTTATTCCCTTTATCATGTGTCTGGACAGTGTGGTTGGCTGAATTGTAATCAATTATAGTCTTTCAGCTGACCGGAGTGGCTACAGTAAACGTCAAGGGTCAACCATCTGCGTGTCATACACCCCCCTCGCCTGTATCCACCTATTACCTGCCAAGCTTTGTCCCGTCTCTCCCACTTGAATTGAATTGAATTGAATTGAATAAATTTTATTAGCCAAATATGTACACATACAAGAAATTTGCCTTGGTGCTTTGCTCGTAAGTAACAACACGACATACAGCAGACAATTAAGAATAAAACATTATATTTCAAACATGTGAAGAATTAAATAAAATACCGGGGCAAAAGGAGGCTACAGACTTTTGGTTGTTGAGTAGAGCTACTGCTCGTGGTAAAAAAGCTGTTTTTATGTCTGGCTGTGGCTGTTTTGACAGTCCGGAGTCGCATTCCAGAGGGAAGTGCTTCAAAGAGTTTGTGACCAGGGTGAGAGGGGTCAGAGATGATCTTGCCCGCTCACTTCCTGGCCCTTGCAGTGTACAGTTCATCAATGGGGGGAAGGTTGCAGCCAACAACCTTCTCAGCTGTGCGAACGATGCGCTGCAGCCTCCGAATGTCGTGCTTGGTGGCTGAGCCAAAGCAGACCATGATGGAGAAGGTGAAGGCAGACTCTACGTCTCATTTCCCAGCATTTTGTGAATAAATCGATTTGTACCAGCATCTGCAGTTATTTTCTTATATGCTATGCTTAATTTCATAGGACAGGGCATTGAATGTAAGAGTCAGGAAGTCATGAAGCAGCTCTATAGGACTTTGGTCAGGCCACATTTGGAGTATTGCCAAGATAGCCACAAAAAGCTGGAGAAGGGTCTGAAGAAGGGTCTCGACTGAAACGTCACATATTCCTTTTCGCCAGGTATTTACTCACAGAATGCTGGAGTAACTCAGCGGGTCAGGCAGCATCTCGGGAGAGAAGGAATGGGTGATGTTTCGGGTCGAGACCCTTCTTCAGACTGAAGAAGGGTCTCGACCCGAAACGTTACCCATTCCTTATCTCCCGAGATGCTGCCTGACCCACTGAGTTACTCCAGCATTTTGTGAGTAAATACCTTCGATTTGTACTAGCATCTGCAGTTATTCTCTTACACTTCCTTTTCGCCAGGGTTGCTGGCTGACCCACTGAGTTACTGCAGCATTTTGTGTCCATCTCCGGTTTATACCAGCATCTGCAGTTCCTATTCTATACATTTGGAGAATTGCAACGCAGTTCTGGTCACCCCCATCACAGGAAGGATGTGGAGGCTTTGGAAAGGGCGCAGAGGAGAAAAACCGAAATGGTGCCTGGATTAGGGGGTCTGAAGAAGGGTCTCGACCCGAAACGTCACCCATTCCTTCTCTCCTGAGATGCTGCCTGACCTGCTGAGTGTGTAGGATGGTGTTAGTGTGTGTACGATGGTGTTAGTGTGTGGGGACCGCTGGTCGGCACGGACCCGGTGGGCTGAAGGGCCTGTTTCCGCGCTGTATCTCTAAACTAAACCGTCTATATCTCTCATTCCGATGGTATTTATTCACAAAATGCTGGAGTAACTCAGCGGGTCAGGCAGCATCTCGGGAGAGAAGGAATGGGTGACGTTTCGGGTCGAGACCTTTCTTCAGACTGACTTTGTTTAACGTGGGGAGACCGGTGCACAGACAGCCACCACACGGTCCTTGACAGATCTGGGTCAGGATCCAGTGGCGTGGAGTCCAAGACGACCGGGGACCCTTTCCTGCTGCAGCCTTCATCCATCCGACTTCCCAGCTGTTGTGACGCTCCACTAAAGTCAGCCATCATCCTCCCTCCGCCTGTTCCACCGTTGGGGTCTTGGTCGGATCGCTCTTTGTCAGGGACCTCCCCCTCGACCTTACCGCCATGGGTGACCCTACCAGGAGCGTGACTCCAGACGGCATCACTCTCAGGATCTCAGGACCACACAAGCTTCTCCACCGCGACACGGTGACAATCCACGGAGAAGGGATATGGATGATGTGCAGGCAGATAAGATAGATCATGGCACGATGTGCAACACAAACATTGTGGGTCGGCGTGCCTCTTCTAGTGCTGTATTGTTCCATGAAGTTATTAAAAGCGTTCTTCCCTCCCCTCTCCTTCCCGCCTCTACCAATCATAAACATTAGGCCTCTCCACACACTGCAAGCACAAATTAATGCCACCTCTGGCAGTCCATCTTAAACAGCCTCTTATACAGTTAGATAAAATGAACGTCATCATAAGAAGCACTGTTATTATTCTGCAACATAGACCAGACCAGATGTGCTGCTTAATTATAGATTATTGCACAAATATATATTAGATCAAAGTGGCATCAATGGCTCAGAACTAGTAGTTTGACTTACGAGCTTTAGTTTGCAATTAAGCACTAAATCTATGATTAATCAGCTGTCTTGTTAGTGATTTGGAAATAGAAAATACCATTTGGCAAAGCTTTAGGACTACAATCTGTTCTGCCATTGATTGATAACCCACTTTCTGCAGAGCACATTTATTTCATTATCTCTGCTCTTATTGTTTTCATTTTTTCTAGTTTTAGTTTCGGAGATACAGCGTGGAAACAGGCCCTTCGGTCCACCGAGTCCGTGCCGGCCATCAATCGCCCGTACAATAGTTTTAGTTTAAGAGATACAGTGCGGAAACAGGCCCTTTGGTCCACTGAGTCCGAGCCAACCAGCGATCCCCGCACATCAACACTGCCCTACACACGCTAGGGACAATTTCCACTTGTACCAAGCCAATTAAAACCTACAAACCGGTACGTCTTTGGAGCGCGGGAGGAAACCGGAGCACCCGGAGAAAGTCCACGTGGTCACGGGGAGAACGTACAAACTCCGTGTAGACAGCGCCCGTGGTCAGGATTGAACCCGGGTATCTGGCGCTGTAAGGCAGCAACTAGGTTAATTCCCGGAATGGCGGGACTGTCATATGTTGAAAGACTGGAGCGACTAGGCTTGTATACACTGGAATTTAGAAGGATGAGAGGGGATCTTATCGAAATGTATAAGATTATTAAGGGATTGGACACGTTAGAGGCAGGAAACATGTTCCCAATGTTGGGGGAGTCCGGAACAAGGGGCCACAGTTTAAGAATAAGGGGTAGGCCATTTAGAACGGAGACGAGGAAAAAACTTTTCAGTCAGAGAGTTGTGAATCTGTGGAATTCTCTACCTCAGAAGGCAGTGAAGGCCAATTCTCTGAATGCATTCAAGAGAGAGCTAGATAGAGCTCTTAAGGACAGCGGAGTCAGGGGGTATGGGGAGAAGGCAGGAACGGGGTACTGAATGAGAATGATCAGCCATGATCACATTGAATGGCGGTGCTGGCTCGAAGGGCCGAATGGCCTCCTCCTGCACCTATTGTCTATTGTCTATTGTCTGTAACTCTAGCGCCACACCACTGTGCCACTAGTTCTGCCCTACGCACGGAAGGCAATTTACAGAAGTCATAGGAAAGGGAGGAGAGGGATGATCATTGGGGAATCCAATGTTCATGCTATTGGGTTGTAAGATACCCAAGCAGAATATTGGGGGGTGTAGTTTCTCCAGTTGCTGTTCGGGGAAGGGGTGTAGAGGGGGGGGGGGGTTTGCCTTGTGAAGATAGACTCCTGTGTTACCCATGTGGAACTGTAGAACCAAAGAACAGCAGATGCTGGTCCCAGATAGGCACAAAGTGCTGGAGTAACTCAGCGGGTCAGGCAGCATCTCTGGAGGAAAAGGATGGGTGACGTTTCGGGTCAGGACCCTTCAGAAGAAGAAGACTGAAGAAGGGTCCCAACCAGCCAGAAACGTCACCTATCCATGTTCTCCAGAGATGCTGCCTGACCCGCTGAGTTACTCCAGCACTCTGTGAAACGTCACCTATCCATGTTCTCCACAGATGCTGCCTGACCCGCTGAGTTACTCCAGCACTCTGTGAAACGTCACCTATCCATGTTCTCCAGGGATGCTGCCTGACCCGCTGAGTTACTCCAGCACTCTGTGAAACGTCACCTATCCATGTTCTCCAGGGATGCTGCCTGACCCGCTGAGTTACTCCAGCACTCTGTGAAACGTCACCTATCCATGTTCTCCAGAGATGCTGCCTGACCCGCTGAGTTACTCCAGCACTCTGTGAAACGTCACCTATCCATGTTCTCCAGAGATGCTGCCTGACTCGCTGAGTTACTCCAGCACTTTGGGTCTATCTTTTACCCATGTTTAATAGTGGCTGGACTTCAAACAAATGTCTTTGTCTGTCTAGGAAGGAACTGCAGATGCTGGTTTACATAGAAAATAGATACAAAATGCTGGAGTAACTCAGCGGGACAGGCAGCACCTCTAGATAGAAGAAATGGGTGACATTTCGGGTCGAGACCCTTCTTATATTATTGCTATTGAGGGAGTGCAGCGTAGGTTCACCGGGTTAATTCCCGGGATGGCGGGACTGACAAATGATGAATGAATGGATGGACTGCAATGTTCCATTCACTGGAATTTAGAGGATGAGAGGGGATCTTATAAAAACATATAACATTCTTGAGGGATTGGACAGGCTAGATGCAGGAAAATGTTCCCGATGTAGAGGGAGTCCAGAATCAGGGGTCACAGTTTAAGAATAAGGGGTAGGCCATTTAGGACTGAGATGAGGAAAACCCTTTTCACCCAGAGAGCTGTAAATCTGTGGAATTCTCTGCCACAGAAGGATGTTTTCAAGAGAGAGTTAGATATATCTCTTAGGGCTAACAGAATCAAGGGATATGGGGAGAAGGCAGGAACGGGGTACTGATTTTGGATGATCAGCCATGGCGGTGCTGGCTCGAAGGGCCGATTGGCCTACTCCTATTTTCTATGTTTCTGTGTTGTGCTTTGAAATGTCCTGAGGTGTGTAATTGGTAGAGAAATGGAAACTTTCTTTGTTTTCTTTCATGATCTTCTGGGGAGCAGCATTTAAAGGAATCATGACACTGAGCACAGAAGCTTTTGTTGGGAAGGGTGCACAGAAGCTTGTAAATTTTTTTAGATTTAGATTTAAAGATACAGTGCAGAAACAGGCCCTTCGGCCCACCGGGTCCGCGCCGCCCAGCGATCCCCGCACACTAGCACTATCCTACACACACTAGGGACAATTTTTACATTTGCCCAGCCAATTAACCTACATACCTGCACATCTTTGGAGTGTGGGAGGAAACCGAAGATCTCGGAGAAAACCCACGCAGGTCACGGGGAGAACGTACAAACTCCGTACAGACGGCGCCCGTAGTCAGGATCGAACCTGAGTCTCCGGCGCTGCATTCGCTGTAAGGCAGCAACTCTACCTCTGCGCCACCGTGCCGCCCTGATAAAAGACCAGACAGCACAGTGGCACAGCGGGTAGAGCCGCCGCCTCACTGTGCCAGAGACCCGGGTTCGATCCTGACCTCGGGTGCTGTCTGTGCGTGGAGTTTGTACGTTCCCCCCCATGACCGCGTGGGTTTCATCCGGGCGCTCCGGTTTCCTCCCACACTCCAAAGACGTGCGGGTTTGCAGGTTAACTGGCCCTCTGTAAATTGCCCCCAGTGTGTAGGGAGTGGATGAGAAAATGGGATGACACAGATATAGAATGCAGATGGATATAAAATGCCGGAGTAACTCAGCGGGTCAGGCAGCATCTCTGGAGAAAAGGAATAGGTGGCCTTTCGGATCGAGACCCTTCTTCAGACTGAGAGCCAGGGGCGAGGCAAACTAGAGGTATGAAAAGGTGCAGAACAAATCAGAGCCGGCCTTTTCATACCTCCTGTTTCCCTCTCCCCTGACCAGCCACATTTTGTCCGCCCCCCCCCCCCCTCTTCACCCTTCCAGTTTTGTTTTCCCTTTCCCCCCCCCCTGCAATCAGTGTGAAGAAGGCCAGCACGGTGGCGCAGCGGTAGAGTTGCTGCCTCACAGCGCCAGAGACCTGGGTTCGATCCCGACTACAGGTGCTGTCTGTACGGAGTTTGTACGTTCTCCCAGTGACCTGCGTGGGTTTTCTCCGACACTCCAAAGACGCACAGGTTTGTTGGTTAATGGGCTTGGTATAAATGTAAACTTGTTCATAGTGTGTGTAGGGTGGTGTTAATGTGTGGGGATCGCTGATCGGTGCGGACCCGGTGGGCCGAAGGGGCCAGTTTCCGCGCTGTATCTCTGAACTAAACTAAACTAAACTGAACTAAAAAGGTCTCGACCCGAAATGTCACAAGTCCATGTTCTCCTGAGATGCTGCCTGACGGAGATGAGGAAGAACTTTTTCAGTCAGAGGGTGGTGAAGGTGTGGAATTCTCTGCCTCAGAAGGCAGTGGAGGCCAGTTCGTTGGATGCTTTCAAGAGAGAGCTGGATAGAGCTCTTAAGGATAGCGGAGTGAGGGGGTATGGGGAGAAGGCAGGAACGGGGTACTGATTGAGAGTGATCAGCCATGATCGCATTGAATGGCGGTGCTGGCTCGAAGGGCTGAATGGCCTACTCCTGCACCTATTGTCTATTGTCTATTGTCTATTGACCCGCTGAGTTACTCTGGCAGGTAGACACAAAATGCTGGAGTAACTCAGCGGGTCAGGCAGTCTGAAGAAGGGTCTTGAGCCGAAACGTCACCCATTCCTTCTCTCCCGAGATGCTGCCTGACCCACTGAGCTACTCCAGCATTTTGTGTCTACCTTCGATTTTAACCAGACTCTGCAGTTCTTTTCCTACACGAGTTACTCCGGCATTTTTGTGTCTATCTTCGGCAAAAATAATTGCTGGGCTACAACATATGTGCAATCCAATTGTAAATCTTTATTAACCTGTTGATCATTCATTGTGCAAAGCTGGCTGCATTCAGCATTGGCCGCCAAAGTAACAGCAGGTTCAATGATGCTCATATTAAATATACGTAAATCATCAATTCTCTAACTGCAATGTAGACGTTCTTAATGAATCACGAACCTGGGCAATCATTTGTTGTCCCACCTCTAATCTTCTGAAGGTGACATCTCATCTTCAGCGTCACTTTGATGAATAGATTTGTAGATTAGTTTCCAAATGAATTTGTTAGGCAATTTAGTGCTGGTGTTTAACAACATATGGAGACGTGTAGTGATGAGATTTATGGCCCGGCCATGCTAGACGATGGTTAGTTTAGACCCAGCAAGCTGGAGTGACTGAGCGGGACAGGCAGCATCGCTGGAGAAAAGGAATAGGTGACGTTTCGGGTCGAGACCCTTCTTCAGACTGAGACTCAGGGGAAAATGGAATGAGAGATAGAGACGGTTTAGTTTAGAGATACAGCGTGGAAACAGGCCCTTCGGCCCACCAGGTCCGTGCCGATCAGTGATCCCCACACCATCCTAGGGACAATTTTTTCATTTACCAAGCCAATTAACCTACAAACCTGCACGTCTTTGGAGTGTGGGAGGAAACCGAAGATCTCGGATAAAACCTACGCGGGTCACGGGGAGAACGTACAAACTCCGTACAGACAGCGCCCGTAGTCGGGATGGAACCCGGGTCCCCGGCGCTGCATTCGCTGTAAGGCAGCAACTCTACCGCTGCGCCGCCGTGACCGCCCACGGTGAAATAGAGGGATATAGAACACATGAATGACATTTTACGCAAACAAAGTGACGATGAACGAGGAAAGTTGGAGTCCACAATGATCCATTGTTGGCCTCGGACGTCGGCTGTGGGAACGGATCGGGCCGGAGTTCCAGAGCCCCGGCCGCAGTGGGGGGGGGGGGCAGATTCCACCCGCCGATCGTCCGCGGAACTCCCGATGAGGTCGAGATCGGCCGCCTCACCCGGCCCAGGGGACACATTATCGGGGGGACTTCAAGGGGGAGGGGGGGGGGGGGGGGGGGGTTCAAGAGCACTCTCGTAATTTTGTCAGGATTAAAGGAGGTGCCGGACCACCGGTTGCCAGAAAATCGGTGGTGGACCTGTATTTTAATTCAATCGTTTGCATTGGAGTCTTTATTGCTGTGTACCTTGCCACTGTAGCAGCCCATCGGACGGCAGTCCCATTATCCTGAGTTCAGAGTTCCGCTGTTATCAACCTATGCCCACCCAGAGGACACAGGTTTAAGGTGCGGGGGGTGTAAAGATTTAATAAGAATCTGAGGAGCGACTTTTTCACGCAAAGGGTGGTGGGCGTATGAAACGAGCTGCCAGAGGAGGTAGTTGAGGCTGGGACAATCCCAACTTTTAAGAAACAGTTAGACAGGTACATGGATAGGACAGGTTTGGAGGGATATGGGCCAAACGCAGGCAGGTGGGACTAGTGTAGATTTTGCTTGGGCAGCTTCCATCCCAGTGGTATGAATCTTGATTTCTCTAAATTCAAGTAACCCTTGCTTTCCCTCTCTCTCCATCCCTCCCCCATCCGAGTTCTCTGACCAGTCTGACTGTCCTCCTGATTAAATGTTATCGTTGTATGCTTCGTTGTCACCTTCCCCTAGCTAACAATGATTTTTGATTTTTTTTTAGATACAGCACGGAAACAGGCCCTTCGGCCCACCGAGTCCGCGCCGCCCAGCGATCCCCGCACACTAACACTATCCTACACACACCAGGGACAATTTTTTTAAACATTTACCCAGTCAATTAACCTACATACCTGAATGTCTTTGGAGTGTGGGAGGAAACCGAAAATCTCGGAGAAAACCCACGCAGGTCACGGGGAGAACGTACAAACTCCATACAGACGGATCGAACCTGAGTCTCCGGCGCTTCATTCGCTGTAAGGCAGCAACTCTACCGCTGCGCCACCGTGCTATTTTCTATGTTTTCCTTGAGCTTCGTCTACTTTGATGTTTCGTTTTTACAACTTCCCCTTCCACATCTCTCGTTTCCCTCTCCCTGACTCTCCACATAAAGTCTGAAGAAGGGTGTCGGCCTAAAACGACACCCCATTCGTTCTACCCAGCGATGCTGCCTGGCCCGCTGGGTTACTGCTGCATTTTGTGTCCATCTTAGAGAGGGCATGTTGGCCAGTGTGGGCAAGTTGGGCCAGAGGCCCTGTTTCCACGCTGATTCACTCTATGACTCCTCTCAACGTCCCACACGTGACCGTCTGAGGTTTGACTTGTTCTTCAATTAACTCCATAAACATCTCTGGCTGATGAACAAACCAACCATTGAGTGGCTGCACTGAACTCTGCCCCTGTTTTACATCCTTGAGCAATTGCTTCACAGTCCATTTACTTCTTATTTACTGTAATTATGTTTTCTAGCTTGCCAGCTTACACTAACTTCTCTCCCACGTCTCCAGGGTCTGGCTCCTTGGTGGACGATAGTTCCATCGATGGTTTGGAGAAGGGTCTCGAACCGAAACGTCACCTATTCCTTCTATCCAGCGATGCTGCCTGTCCCGCTGGGTTACTCCAGCATATTGTGCCTATCTTCGATAGGGCATGTTGGCCTTCTACGCCCGCACCTCCAGACTCAGGAACAGCTTCATCCCCAGGGCCATAGCTGCTATGAACCGGTCCTGCTGAGCCGGATGGTCACATCGCACAGCGAACCGGCACAGACCAACTTGCACTTTATTCTGTTTTAAAACTGTTTCTAATTTTGTTTCACTGGGTTATCTAAATTTATACTGATTAGCTAATTAATTTATTGCATCGTATGGGAGGCGCATTCCCAATCTCGTTGTCCCCCTGTACAATGACAATAAAGATATATTGTATTGTATTGTATTATTGTATTGTATTGTTGTTCTGTACCAGAGTTCCCAGAACTAGAGTAGAGGCATAATCAGACTCTGGAGATTAATTTAACACCAGCTTTGTTCTGCTTTGTTGCAGTGGTAGTTAGCTGATATCACCTCTGCCTTGCTTGTCCCAGTTTATAGAAACACTACACTTCCTGTGAATCACAGCTCCACTGCTCCACAATAAATGCTTCAGACACAAATCATCTTACAGCTTGCAGTGGCAAAGACATTTCTCATGAAGTTCATCAGTTTCATAAGTGATAGGAGCAGTATTGGTCCATCAAGTCTACTCGGCCATTCAATCGTGGCTGATCCATCTCTCCCCCTAACCCCATTCTCCCAAACGTAGAAAATAGTTGCAGGAGTAGGCCCTTTTCGGCCCTTCAAGCCAGAACCGCCATTCAATATGATCATGGCTGATCATCCAGAAACAGTACCCTGTTCCTGCTTTCTCCCCATGTCCCTTGATTCCGTTAGCCCTAAGAGCTATATCTAACTCTTTTAGTTCTTCTACATTGTCATGTCATAAGGAAGAGGAGTAGAATTAGGCCATTCGGCCCTTCAAGTACACTGCGCCATTCAATCATGGCTGTTCTATCTTTTCCTCCTAACCCCATTCTCCTGCCTTTTCCCCCATAACCTCTGGCACCCATACTAATCAAGAATCTATCAATCTCCGCCTTAAAACTATCCACTGACGACCTCCGCAGCCGTCTGTAGCAATGAATTCCACAGATTCACCACCCTCTGACGAAAGAAATTCCTCCTCATCTTCCTGAAGGAACGTCCTTTAATTCTGAGGCTGTGACCTCTGGTCCTAGACTCTCCCACTGGTGGAAACATCCTCTCCACATCCACTCTATGCAGGCCGCTCACTATTGGGTAAGTTTCAATGAGGTCCCCCCTCATTCTCTTAAACTCCAGCGAGTACAGGCCCAGTGCCGACAAACGCTCATCGTGTGTTAACCCACTCACTCCTGGAATCAGTCTTATCAACCTCCTCTGGACCCTCTCCAGAGCCAGCACATCCTCAAATATGGTACCCAAAACTGCTCACAACACTCCAGAAAAATGAATTGTAAATCAGTGTATTGCAATGAATTGCCAATTCCAGCTACTACACAATTAACTTCACATAAACTGCACCTTAACCTCTTCCTGATTATATTCTCGCTGCTGTGTTTGACAGTACCTGCCTTATCTCCCTTTCTCCCTGAATATCTCTCTTCCATCCTCTCCTCTTCTCCCATCCCTCTGTACGATGCTGTTAAGGGTCTTGCAATTAACTATAGACTTTCCCCAGTAGTGAATTACTGATGAAATTTGCTACAGAAAAGTATGGCTGACCCTTATTGGAGACCCTCGGACTATCATTGCTCGGACTTTGCTAACGTTACATCGCACTAAACGTTATTCCCTTATCATGTATCTGTACACTGTAAATGGTTCGATTGTAATCATGTTTTGTCTTTCCGCTGACTGGATAACACGCAGCAAAAGCTTTTCACTGTACCTCGGTACACGTGACAATAAACCACACTGTACTGGTTGTGCAGAAGATAGACACAAAATGCTGGAGTAACTCAGCGGGACAGGCAGCATCTCTGGAGAGAAGGAATGAGTGAACTTGCAGGTCATGACCCTTCTTCAGACTTTATGTGTAATATTTTAACAAATTGATGATTGCTAATGACTGTCCTAGTGCATCAGTCACTGAAAGGAAGCATGCAGGTACAGCAGGCAGTGAAGACAGGGCCCTAGTGAGACCGCACCTGGAGTACTGTGTGCAGTTTTGGTCTCCAAATTTGAGGAAGGATATTCTTGCTATTGAGGGCGTGCAGCGTAGGTTCACTAGGTTAATTCCCGGAATGGCGGGACTGTCATATGTTGAAAGACTGGAGCGACTAGGCTTGTATACACTGGAATTTAGAAGGATGAGAGGGGATCTTATCGAAACGTATAAGATTATTAAGGGGTTGGACACGTTAGAGGCAGGAAACATGTTCCCAATGTTGGGAGAGTCCAGAACCAGGGGCCACAGTTTAAGAATAAGACGTAGGCCATTTAGAACGTAGATGAGGAAAAAAATGTTTTCAGTCAGAGAGTTGTGAATCTGTGGAATTCTCTGCCTCAGAAGGCAGTGGAGGCCAATTCTCTGAATGCATTCAAGAGAGAGCGGAGTCAGGGGGTATGGGGAGAGGGCAGGAACGGGGTACTGATTGAGAATGATCAGCCATGATCACATTGAATGGCGGTGCTGGCTCAAAGGGACGAATGGCCTCCTCCTGCACCTATTGTCTATTGTCTATTGTCTATTGAGATCAAGGGGGATAGAGATCAAGGAAAATGTAGAATGGATCTTTGTTTAGGAAAAAAAACTGCAGATGCTGGTTAAAATCGAAGGTAGACACACAAGGGCCGAATGGCCTCCTCCTGCACCTATTGTCTATCGTTTATTGACTGTCAATAATAAAACAGAACAGTACAGCACAGGAACAGGCCCTTCGGCCCACAATGGCCATGTCGTACCTGATGCCAATTGGCTGCAGAGCTGGCTGCATGGGGCCAAGGTGAGTGGTACCCTCTCCCCTTCTCTGTCCCCCCCCCCCCACTTCGCCCACCTACAGCCCTGGGAGAATCTCTCCGCCCTGCATTGGGCTTCGTCAGTTGGAGAGGGTTGACGCAATCGTCAGTTGGGGGATGGTTGCCCCAGGAGAGGCCCGCAGAAGAAACTTGGGCCCAACGGGTCCACTTGGTCTAATCTTCTCTGCCTGCACGTGATCCATACTGATTGAGAATGATCAGCCATGATCACATTGAATGGTGGTGCTGGCTTGAAGGGCCGAATGGCCTCCTCCTGCACCTATTGTCTGTTGTCTATTGTCATATCCCTCCATTCCCTGCATATCCATGTGCTGCTTATTCAAAAGATCTATTGAATGCCACCGTCATATCCACCTCCACCACCACTCTTGGCAATGAGGTCCATCACTGGCTCTGACCTCCATCCCCTCCTTCCAAGGGATCTACAGGAGTCGCTGCCTCAAAAAGGCAGCCAGCATCATCAGAGACCCACACACCACCCTGGCCACACTCTCGTCTCACCCCTGCCATCGGGAAGAAGATACAGGGGCTTGAAAACTGTAACGTCCAGGTTCAGGAACAGCTTCTTCCCACCAGCCATACAACCATCAGGCTCTTGAACACTACCAATTCCAACTGGTGGCACGGTGGCGCTGCAGTAGAGTTGCTGCCTTACAGTGTTTGCAGCGTTGGAGATCCGGGTTCGATCCCGACTACGGGCGCTGTCTGTACGGAGTTTGTACGTTCTCCCCGTGACCTGCGTGGGTTTTCTCCGGGATTTTCGGTTTCCTCCCACACTCCAAAGACGTACAGGTCCAAAGAGGTACAGATTTGTAGGTTAATTGGCATGGAATAATTGTGATAATTGTCCCTAGTGTGTGTAGGATGGGGTTAGTGTGCGGGGAACGCAGGTCAGTGCTGACCCGGTGGGCCGAAGGGCCTGTCTCAACGCTGTATCTCTAAAGCTAAACCTAAAACTGAACTCCAAACTATGGACTACCTTGAAGATAGACACAAAATGCTGGAGTATCTCGGGGGAACAGGCAGCATCTCTGGATAAAAGGAATGGGTGATGTTTCGGGTCGAGACCCTTCCTCAGACTGAGAGTCAAGGGAGAGGGAGACAGAGATGTGGAAGGGTAAGGCGTGAAAACGAGAGATCAAAAAAGGGATGTGGCTCAAGGAAAATGTTGAATGGCCCACTGATAGCTGAGGGGAAGGTGACAATGAAGGAGACAATCAGTGAGATTTAATCAGGAGGACAGTGAAACTAGTCGGAGAACTGGAATGGGGGAGGGATGGAGAGAGAGGGAAAGCAAGGGTTACTTGAAGTTAGAGAAGTCGGTATTCATACCTTAATTGCATTAGGGACTTTCGACTGTGATTTGTACTATATTGGTTTTTTTAAATTTCTTCAACTTCTTTTCCGTTGATTTATTATATTATCTATTGAGTAATGAGTTTACAAACATGTTGCGTTTCTGCAAGTAAGAATTTCATTGTTCCATTTCGATACAGATGGCAATAAAACACCTTTGACTCTGTCTATAGTTTTTTAGATTCATGCTGGTCACATCCCTTGATCCAGGAGCCCTCTGCTGGATTTCCTAGGAAGTGATGCACTGTAAAATTTGCAACACCTGTAGGATCTGGTAGAGAAATTAAATCGAGACACAAGGAACTGCAGATGGACACAGAGTGCTGGAGTAACTCAGCGGGTCAGGCAGCATCTCTGGAGAACATGGATAGGTGACGTTTCTCAGAGTGCTGGAGTAACTCAGCGGGTCAGGCAGCATCTCTGGAGAACATGGATAGGTGACGTTTCACAGAGTGCTGGAGAATCTCAGCGGGTCAGGTAGCATCTCTGGAGAACATGGATAGGTGAGGTTTCAGGTTGAGACCCTTCATCATCTATAGGACCCTTTTTAGTTGACTTTAGTTTATTGTCACGTGTAGTGCAAGATAGAGTCCAGTATTGTCTGATTAAAGATAGTCCGAGGGTCTCCAATGAGGTAGATGGCAGACGCTGGTTTACAAAAAAAAAGACAAAGTGGAGGAGTGACTCAGTGGGTCAGGCAGCATCTTTGGAGAACATGGATAGGTGACATTTGGGGTCTGAAGAAGAGTCCCGACCCGAAACGTCACCTATCCGTGTTCTTCAGAGATGCTGCCTGACCGGAGTTTGTATGTGCTCCCCGTGCATAGCACACACCGTCTTTACCACCCTATCTAACTGTGTTCCAAAGGCTTACAGACTTGGAGAAAATCTGTCTTAGTTTTTAGTTTCAGTATTATAGATACAGCGTGGAAACAGACCCTTCGGCCCACCGAGTCCGTGCCGACCAGTGACACTATCCTACACACACGAGGGACAATTTATAATTTATATACACGTACACTAGTTATATCCTACACCCCAGGGACAATTTACGAAAGACAATTAACCTACAAACCTGCACGTCTTTGGGATGTGGAAAGAATCTCGTGGAAAGCCCATGCGGTCAAGGGGAGAATGTGGAAACTCCGTACAGACAGCGCCCGTAGTCGGGATCGAACCTGGGTCTCTGCCGCTGTGAGGCAGCAACTCTACCGCTGCGCCACCGTTCTGCAAATCAATTGTTTGAACAGAAATTCCTCGGCTGCCAAGGTTGGGTTGAATCTGTGCCTTCAAACAAATATCTTAAGCCTCTATTAGTTCCAATAAATAGACAATAGACAATAGACAATAGGTGCAGGAGTAGGCCATTCAGCCCTTCGAGCCAGCACCGCCATTCAATGTGATCATGGCTGATCACTCTCAATCAGTACCCCGTTCCAGCCTTCTCCCCATACCCCCTCACTCCGCTATCCTTAAGAGCTCTATCCAGCTCTCTCTTGAAAGCATCCAACGAACTGGCCTCCACTGCCTTCTGAGGCAGAGAATTCCACACCTTCACCACTCTCTGACTGAAAAAGTTCTTCCTCATCTCCGTTCTAAATGGCCTACCCCTTATTCTTAAACTGTGGCCCCTTGCTCTGGACTCCCCCAACATTGGGAACATGTTTCCTGCCTCTAATGTGTCCAATCCCCTAATTATCTTATATGTTTCAATAAGATCCCCCCTCATCCTTCTAAATTCCAGTGTATACAAGCCCAATCGCTCCAGCCTTTCAACATACGACAGTCCCGCCATTCCGGGAATTAACCTAGTGAACCTACGCTGCACGCCCTCCATAGCAAGAATATCCTTCCTCAAATTTGGAGACCAAAACTGCACACAGTACTCCAGGTGCGGTCTCACCAGGGCCCGGTACAACTGTAGAAGGACCTCTTTGCTCCTATACTCAACTCCTCTTGTTATGAAGGCCAACATTCCATTGGCTTTCTTCACTGCCTGCTGTACCTGCATGCTTCCTTTCATTGACTGATGCACTAGGACACCCAGATCTCGTTGAACTCCCCCTCCTCCTAACTTGACACCATTCAGATAATAATCTGCCTTTCTATTCTTACTTCCAAAGTGAATAACCTCACACTTATCTACATTAAACTGCATCTGCCATGTATCCGCCCACTCACACAACCTGTCCAAGTCACCCTGCAGCCTTATTGCATCTTCCACACAATTCACACTACCCCCCAGATTAGTATCATCTGCAAATTTGCTAATGGTACTTTTAATCCCTTCGTCTAAGTCATTAATGTATATCGTAAATAGCTGGGGTCCCAGCACCGAACCTTGCGGTACCCCACTGGTCACTGCCTGCCATTCCGAAAGGGACCTATTTATCCCCACTCTTTGCTTTCTGTCTGTCAACCAATTTTCTATCCATGTCAGTACCCTACCCCCAATACCATGTGCCCTAATTTTGCCCACTAATCTCCTATGTGGGACCTTGTCGAAGGCTTTCTGAAAGTCGAGGTACACCACATCCACTGACTCTCCCCTGTCAATTTTCCTAGTTACATCCTCAAAAAATTCCAGTAGATTTGTCAAGCATGATTTCCCCTTCGTAAATCCATGCTGACTCGGAATGATCCTGTTACTGCTATCCAAATGCTCAGCAATTTCGTCTTTTATAATTGACTCCAACATCTTCCCCACCACTGATGTCAGACTAACTGGTCTATAATTACCCGTTTTCTCTCTCCCTCCTTTCTTAAAAAGTGGGATAACATTTGCTATCCTCCAATCCACAGGAACTGATCCTGAATCTATAGAACATTGAAAAATGATCTCCAATGCTTCCACTATTTCTAGAGCTTCGACTGCTGCTGGTTCCAATATATTTTAGCTATAGTGTTCTTGCGTTATTGGGGCTGTAAAGCTTTAGAACTCCATTGTTCCATTGCTGGTGTTTATGACAAGTAAACTGGACAAGTGGGCGGCACAGTGGCGCAGCGGTAGAGTTGCTGCCTTACAGCGCCAGAGACCCGGGTTCCTGAGAACGGGTACAGTCTGTACAGAGTTTCTTCGTTCTCCCCGTGACCTATGTGGGTTTCCTCTGAGATCTTCGGTTTCCCCCACACTCCAAAGACGCACAAGTTTGTAGGTTAATTGACTTGGTAGACTAAAGTAGACTTGACTTGACTTGACTTGACTTGGTGTAGGCGTGAATTGTCCCTAGTGTGTGTAGGATGGTGCTGGTGCATCGGGTGATCGCAGGTCGGTACGGGCTGAAGGGCCTGTTTCCTTGCTGTATCTCTAATCTAAACCAAATCCCCGCTTGACTCCACTTGGTATCTAAGGGTGGCGTGATGGGGCGGCGGTAGAGTTGCTGGCTTACAGCGCCAGAGACCCGGGTTCCATCCTGACTATGGGTGACCGGGGTGGGACCGGTCCTTGATTGTGCTGGTGGCCATGCTGAGGCAGCGTGGAGTGTCGATGGAGTCAATGCTCCATTATTAACTTGCACTAAACATTATTCCCTTGTCGTGTATCTGTACGCTGTAAATCGTTCGATTGTGACCATGTACAGTCTTTCTGCTGACTGGTTAGCACGCAACAAAAGCTTTTCAATGTACACGTGACAATGAACTAAACTGAAACTGAAACAGGCCCCTTTAAAGACAATGGCTGATTCCAACACTGCTGGAGATATTAGGAGCGTTTCATTAAGTACAGCGGTAGAGTTGCTGCCTCACAGCGCCAGAGACCCGGGTTCGATCCTGGCTACGGGGTGCTGTCCGTACGGAGTTTGTACGTTCTCCCCGTGACCACGTGGGTTTTCTCCAGGTGCTCTGGTTTCTTCCCACATTCCAAAGACGTGCGGGTTTGTAGGTTAATTGGCCTTGGTATAGTAAGAAAATAACTCCAGATGCTGGTACAAAACGAAGGTATTTATTCACAAAATGCTGGAGTAACTCAGCAGGTCAGGCAGCATCTCAGGAGAGAAGGAATGGGGGACGTTTCGGGTCGAGACCCTTCTTCAGACTGGTGTGTCCTTGGTGTGTGTAGGATAGCGTTAGTGTGCGGGCGATCGCTGGTCGGCATGGGCTCGGTGGGCCGAAGGGCCTGTTTCCGCACTGTATCTCCAAACTAAACTAAACAGCTTGAGTTAGTGGAGCAGTTTGACAAAGGAGTCTCTTTCACGCCTGGCCTCACTGTGTGAGTAAGGTCTTCTCAAATTCCTCTGACAAATTCTGCTCCGGCTGCAAAACGATCGGAGATTTGATTTTCTGTATTACTTATTTAAGGCGATGAGTTTATTTTCCTTTAACATCGCAGGATGTAGAGGATTACTAATGAAAATGCATTCTGTACTCTCACCCGTCTTTAATCTAACCCATGCGGAAAATGAGCTAAACAGAACAGTAAGTGGTTCCAGCTTTGAACAGGTTTTTGTAACAGGTTGAAGGATCTATACTGTTTAACTTTTCTTAATAAATATACCAGAAAATGCTTTGAGGTGGAGCGCCGTGCTTAAGGGTTGCCAACTTTCTCACTCCCAAATAAGGGACAAAAGATGACGTCACCGCCAGCCAGCCAGCCAGCGGCCACGTGCTCCCGCTCCACCAATGGTGGCCGCCCGGGCGGGGAGGCGGGTTGCTAGGCAACCTCCGTAAGGCGCGACTGGGCCTTGGGCCTACAGTGGCCTACAATGTCCAGGCCTACAGTGTCCGGGCCTACAATGTCTGGGCCTAGAGTCAAGTCAAGTCAAGTCAATTTTATTTGTATAGCACATTTAAAAACAACCCAAGTTGACCAAAGTGCTGTACATTTGATTAGGTTCCAATAGAAAAAAAAATGAAAACATACAGTAGCACGCAAACAGTTCACAGCGCCTCCTCAATGAGCCTCAAACGCTAGGGAGTAGAAATATGTTTTGAGCCTGGACTTAAAGGAGTCGATGGAGGGGGCAGTTCTGATCGGGAGAGGGATGCTGTTCCACAGTCTAGGAGCTGCAACCGCAAAAGCGCGGTCACCCCTGAGCTTAAGCCTAGACCGCGGGATAGTGAGTAGCCCCAAGTCGGCCGATCTGAGGGACCTGGAGTTAGAGAGGGGGGTTAGAAGATTTTTGATGTAGGGGGGGGAGTGTCCATTTAGGGCTTTATACGTGAATAGGAGGGGCTTGAAGTTGATTCTGTACCGTACAGGGAGCCAGTGGAGAGAGGCCAGAATCGGGGTGATGTGGTCCCTTTTACGGGTACCCGTCAGGAGTCTCGCTGCGGCGTTTTGGACCAGTTGCAGGCGGGACAGGGAAGATTGGCTGATCCCAGTGTATAGGGAGTTGCAGTAGTCTAGGCGGGAGGAAATGAAAGCGTGAATGATTTTTTCTGTGTCGTCGAATTTGAGGAAAGGTTTGATTTTAGCTATGGTTCGAAGTTGGAAGAAGCTGGCTTTTACCACAGCGTTGACTTGCTTATCAAATTTTAATGCAGAGTCAAATATCATGCCGAGGTTTTTGACATGCAGTTTGACTAGGCAGGATAGACTTCCAAGACTGCCTGTTATCAATTTGATGGAGTCGGGGGGGCCGAATAGGATGACCTCAGACTTGCTCTCATTTAATTGGAGGAAGTTCTGTGCCATCCAACATTTTATGTCCTCAAGGCAGTGTGAGAGGCTGTTTAAATTTGACTGGTTGTTGGGTTTCAGGGGGAGGTAAAGCTGAGTGTCATCGGCATAGCAGTGGAAAGAAATGCCGTGCCTTTGAATGATTTGGCCAAGGGGGAGCATGTATAGAGAGAAGAGAATGGGGCCTAGGATGGAGCCTTGTGGAACTCCGCAGGAGAGACTAGCTGGAGCAGAGGAATAACTGCCTATGTTGATGGCGAAACTCCTATCTTTGAGGTACGAAGCGAACCAGCTCAGGGCAGTGCCATCAATGCCAACCGCGTACCGGAGACGGTCAATAAGGATGGTGTGGTCCACTGTATCGAATGCTGCGCTGAGGTCGAGAAGGAGCAGGATTGCACAGTCGCCGGTGTCGATGGCGAGAAGCAGGTCGTTGTGTACCTTCAACAAGGCAGACTCTGTGCTGTGGTGGGCTCTGAAACCTGACTGGAAACTTTCCAGGATGGTGTATTGGTGCAGGTAGGGCACTAATTGGTTAAGGATTGCCTTTTCAAGGACTTTTGACAGGAATGGCAGTTTGGAAATGGGTCTGTAGTTGCTAGGCAAGGTGGGGTCTAGGTTAGGTTTTTTCAGTAGGGGCTGGACCACCGCGTGCTTGAAACTGGTTGGAACAGTGCCAGTGGCCAGAGAACTGTTGATAATAGAGAGGATGCTGGGACCAGCTATTGCAATGACATCCTTCAGAAGGGCAGTGGGGGCAGGATCAAGGGGGCAGGTTGCAGGTTTCATAGCGGAGACAAGCTTTGCAAGGGAGGATAGAGTGACGGGTTGGAAGCAGTCCAATTTAGATGAACAGACTAGTGAGACAGCTAGGTCACGGGTGGGAGGGGAAATGTTAATTCTAATGTTCTCAACTTTGTTGGTGAAAAATTTAGCGAATTCTTCGCACTTAGCAGGGGACCCAACTAAGCTGGTACTGGGGGCGGGACATATGACAGAGGTAATTGTTCTAAATAGGACCTTGGAGTTATGAGAGTTTTTCGAAATAAGGTCGGAGAAGTATTGTGCTCTAGCAGACTTTACTGCTTCCTGGTATTTGAGAAGATTGTTTCTCAGAATTTCGAAGGAAATTTGAAGCTTGTCACATTTCCATCTCCTTTCTGATTTTCTGCACTCCCTTCTTAGGGCTTTGGTGGTGTCATTGAGCCACGGCCGACCTTTGGGCTTAGGCTTTTTCATTTTAAGGGGAGCGATAGAATCCAGGATGGAAGAGCAAGTGATATTAAATAAAGAGGCGAGATCCTCAGTGCTGAGATGGGGGGGAGAGGCCTCAATAGTGCAGATGTTGGGGGCAGCTGTGAGAGCCTCGGAGAATTTACTGGCAGTCAATGAATTTATGTCGCGGGAGTAGCGAACAGGGAGATGAGATTTTGCGGGAGATAAAGGCAGAGATGCGTCAAAAATGATAGCGCTGTGGTCCGATAGACAGGCTTCAGTAGTTTCAATGTTGTTGATTGGGAATCCGGACGATAACACTAGGTCGAGAGTATGGCCTAACTTGTGAGTGGGTCCCGTGGTGTGAAGAGTCAGATTGAAGGACTGAACCAGGTGCATAAATTCACTCACAAGAGGCTTAGTGGGACAGCAAACATGAATATTAAAGTCACCAAGAATCATGATCCGGTCAAATTTGGGCAAAATGCTAGAAATCAGATCAGCAAATTGGGTGATGAAGTCCTTATGCATTTTTGGTGGGCGATACACAAGAACAATTAAGAGGGGATAGGCTAGGCCTACTTTAATTAGTTGCACCTCGAAACTGGAGAAATGATCAGCGTTCAGGAGGCGGCAGTTGAAATGTTTCTTAAACACAGTGGCTAAGCCCCCACCGCGTCCGGAGAGCCTAGGCGAGGTGAAGAAGTTACAGTCATCAGGACAGAGTTCCACGAGTGGAGCAAGCTCACCCGGGTTAAGCCAGGATTCTGTGAGCAGTAGGAAGTCCAATCCACGGGTGATGAAGAAGTCGTTGAGGATGAAAGTCTTGTTTTGGAGGGATCTTACGTTGATCAGGGCCACTTTAGTAGGGACAGTAGGGACAACAGGTGAGCTTCGGTCCGGTAGCGGCTCCCACGCCAGCGGGCGGAGGTTCAGGGAGACCACGCCGCTGCGCTTCACAGATGGCCTTGCTGGGAGCCCACGGGCCGGCAGTCCAGGGACCGGGATGATCGGTCGAAGAGCGGCATACCTGAGCTCGAGGGAGCGCCGGTGGATGGAGCTGTAAGGTCGACCAGGTCCGACTTCGCAGCACTGGGCGAGGTAGGCCGCTGTTGGATGAGCGCGGGCGAGGTTTTTTAAATTTTCGAAAGTTCCCGCGCGTTTACCCCGCCTCCTAGCGCGGTGCGTGCGGCGGTGGATGTAAGGCTGGGCCCGCACATCTACCGGGAGTTGATCGAGGAGCGATCGCTGGAAGAAACTTTGTCCGGGACCTGGACTGAAGAAATCGACGACGGAGGGTCGGATCAACAGGAGGGTTCGGCGGTCGTAAACTAAAGTGGCTCGAAGAACACTACAATCTCCAGGTGAGCGACGACAGGCAGCCAAACACAACGGCGCGGCCATCTTGTAGGTCAAGTGTCAAGGCCTACAATGTCCGGGCCTACACTGTCATGGCCTACAGTGTCCGGGCCTAGTTTCTGGGCCTAGAGCGCCTCCTGGGCCTAATATGGGACATGGGCAGTCCCATATGGGACAAACCAATTTAGCCCAATATACGGGATGTCCCGACTAATACGGGACTGTTGGCAGCCCAAGCCGTGCCACAGTCTCAAATGCAAATGCAAAGAATGGAAATCAACGAAGATGAAGCTTGGGAGAGGTGTAAAATTGGCGGCAAGGTTACTGACGCTCAGTTTACACCTCCCTATAAGGTCAGGGCCGTTCACCCTGACTTTACATAGATACATAGAAACATAGAAATTAGGTGCAGGAGGAGGCCATTCGTCCCTTCGAGCCAGCACCGCCATTCAATGTGATCATGGCTGATCATCCACAATCAATAACCCGTGCCTGTCTTCTCCCCATATCCCTTGATTCCACTAGCCCCTAGAGCTCTATCTAACTCTCTCTTAAATCCATTCAGTGATTTGGCCTCCACTGCCCTCTGTGGCAGAGAATTCCACAAATTCACAACTCTGGGCGAAAAAGTTCCTTCTTACCTCAGTTTTAAATGGTCTCCCCTTTATTCTAAGACTGTGGCCCCTGGTTCTGGACTCGCCCAACATTGGGAACAATTTTCCTGCATCTAGCCTTTTATAATTTTATATGTTTCTATAAGATCCCCTCTCATCCTTCTAAACTACAGTGAATACAAGCCTAGTCTTTTCACTCTTTCCTCATATGACAGTCCCGCCATCCCAGGGATCAATCTCGTGAACCTACGCTGCACTGTCTCAATTACAAGGATGTCCGTCCTCAAATTAGGAGACTAAAACTGTGCACAATACTCCAGATGTGGTCTTACCAGGGCCCTATACAACTGCAGAAGAACCACTTTACTCCTATACTGAAATCCTCTCGTTATGAAGGCCAACATGCCATTAGCTTTCTTCACTGCCTGCTGTACCTGCACGCCAACTTTCAGTGACTGGTGTACAAGGACACCCAGGTCTCGCTGCACCTCCCCCTTACCTAACCTAACACCATTGAGATAATAATCTGCCTCCTTGTTTTTGCCGCCAAAGTGGATAACCTCACATTTATCTATATTAGAAACATAGAAACATAGAAAATAGGTGCAGGAGTAGGCCATTTGGCCCTTCATGGCTGATCATCCCTAATCAGTACCCGTTCCTGCTTTCTCCCCATATCCCTGGATTCCATTAGCCTTAAGAGCTACATCTAAATCTCTCGACTCGACCCAAAACTAAAAAAAAGATTTAAAAGATAAGCAAATGCTGGATAAGCCCTGAAGAAGGGTCTCGACTCGAAACGTCACCCATTCCTTCTCTCCTGAGATGCTGTCTGTCCCGCTGAGTTACTCCAGCATTTTGTGTCTGTCTTCGGTTTAAACCAGCACCTGCAGTTCCTTCCTACACAAGCAACTGCAGATGCTGGAATCTTAGGCAAAACATAAAGTGCAGGAGGAAATCAGCGGGTCAGGCAGCATCTGTGGAGGGAATGGGTAGGTAACCATTTGGGATGTGACCATTCTTCAGATTGATCAAGATTCCAGCGTCTGCAGTCCCTTGTGTCTCCACAGGGTGGCACGGCGGCGCAGCGGGTAGAGCTACTGCCTCACATTGCTGGAGACCCGGTTCAATCCTGACCTCGGGCGCTGTCTGTGTGGAGTTTGAACGTTCCCCGCTGTGACCGTGCGGGTTTTCTCCGGGTGCTCCGGCTTCCTCTCACGTCCCACATCTCTCCAGAAAGTACTCCAGCATTTTGTGTCTATCTTCAATTTAAACCAGCATATCTGCAGTCCCTTCCTGCACAGAGATAGGTGACGTTTCAGGACTGGGACCCTCCTTCACCTATCTGTTTCGTCCAGAGTTGCTGCCTGACCCGCTGAATTACTCCAGCACTTTGTGTCCTTTTTTCTGTTGTAAACCTGCACCTGCAGTTCCTTGTTCCCCTGGATATTTTTATTGGACTGTTTCCGACCCCCAACGTATCCTTCCTTCAACAAGAAGATCAAGACTGTGGTCTATTGTCCAGGTGTGGCCTCCCTAATGTAACGATCGAAACAATGCTTTGCTATTTTTTAACTCCTTTCCCCAAGAAATGAACCACCTTCCTCACCCCCTTCTTGCTCCTGTATATTAACTCTTTTGTAACTCATGTGAAAGAACACCTCGATCCCTCTGCACCTCACTCATCTGCAATCTTGTCACATTTCTAAAATAGTCTGCCTTTAGATTATCCTTATAAAACTCTTTTTTACCCACACATCGAGTCCTATTATTTTTTTAATTTTACTTTGAATAAAGTTTATTTTGATTTAAAAATATATTCCATTTAGTTGAAGAAAATAACTGCAGATGCTGGTACAAATCGAAGGCATTTATTTCACAAAATGCTGGAGTAACTCAGCGGGTCAGGCAGCATCTCAGGAGAGAAGGAATGGGTGACGTTTCGGGTCGAGACCCTTCTTCAGAGGGTCTCGACCCGAAACGCCACCCATTCCTTCTCTCCTGAGATGCTGCCTGGCCTGCTTGACGTTTCAGGTTGAGACCCTCCTTCAGTCTGAAGAAGGGTCTCGACCCGAAATGTCACCCATTCCTTCTCTCCTGAGATGCTGCCTGACCTGCTGAGTTATTCCAGCATTTTGTGAAATAAATACCTTCCATTCAGTTTAGTTTAATTTCGTTTAGTTTTTTAATTTAGCTTCGTTTAGTTTAATTTAGTTTTAGCTTTAGTTTTTAGTTTCGTTTAGTTTAATTTAGTATAGTTTAGTTTAGTTTAGTTTAGTTTAGTTTAATTTAGTTTAGTTTAGTTTAGTTTAGTTTAGTTTAGTTTAGTTTAGATTAGTTTAGTTTAGTTTAGAAATATAGTGCGGAAACAGGCCCTTCGGCCCCTCGGTATGTGTACATCCAACGAGTCCGTGCCGACCAGCGATAACCTAGTTCCATCTTATCCCACTTTCTCATCCACTCCCTACACAAAACTAGGGGTAATTTACAGAAGTCAATTAACCTACAAACCCGCACGTGGCTTCGGAGTGTGGGAGGGAACTCGGAGCACCCGGAGAAAACCCACGCTGTCACAGGGAGAACGTGCAAACTCCACACACAGACAGCACCCGAGATCAGGATCGAACCCGGGTCTCCGGCGCTGTGAGGCAGCAGCACTACCAGCTGTACCACTGCGCTGCTCCTGAGGTGGCAAAAACCCTGGTCTGATTTTTAAAGTGGGCACCGGATGCTAAACTCAGGATGCTGCTCTAGAAACAACAACAACAAAAATGGGCTTAGTGTAGGATTGGTTTAAATGGGTTCTTGATGGGCAGCAGGGACTCGATGGGCTGAAGGGCAGTTTCCATGCTGTATGACTCCATGCATCATTTAAGAAACATTTACACAGCTACATGGATCGGACAGGTTTAGAGGGATATGGGCCAAATGCGGGCAGGTGGGACTGGTGTAGAAGGGACATGTTGGTCGGTGTGGGCAAGTCGGGCTGAAGGGCCTGTTTCCACGCTGTATCTCTCTATGACACTCTATCCATTTTATCAAGGATCGACAGCAGAAGACACAGTAAATGAAGATTTGTACTCATGGATGGGTAAAATACTGGCCAAAGGAAATGAGTGATGCACACAGCCTCTTGCCCAGAGTAGGGGAATCAAGGACCAGAGGACATAAGTTTAAGGTGAAGGGGTAAAAATGTAATAGGAATCTGAGGGGGTAACTTTTTCACACAAAGGGTGGCGGGTGAATGGAACGGGCTGCCACAGGAGGTAGTTGAGGCTGGGATTATCCCAACGTTTAAGTAACAGTTAGACAGGTACATGGATAGGACAGGTTTGGAGGGATATGGACCAAGCGCAGGGAGGTGGGACTAGCATAGATGGGGCATGTTGGGCTGAAGGGCCTGTTTCCACGCTGCATCACTCTACGACTATGAACAGCTACAGAAAGGCCTCGGGAGGTTTGCCTGAATCCGAGTAGACCTATATGAATATTTAATCGTCTTTGATGAAAACAGAGCAGAGAGTTGTTGCAATCACACGGCCCACTTGACAATAATCACAGAGATGTAGTGAATTCAACAAGGTCAGGTTGTCGATTAAAATTGTGAAACAGGTCTGTCTATTAAGCCTGAGTTCTAAGCTCAGAGCTCTGTATTCAAAGCTCACAATGTCACTGAATGCTCATGGAATCATGCAGTGTGGAAACAGGCCCTTCGGCCCAACTTGCCCACACCGACCAACATGTCCCAGCTACGCTCGTCCCACCTGCCTGCGTTTGGCCCATATCCCTCTAAACCTGTCCTATCTAAATGTACTTGTTTCTTAAAAGTAGTGATAGTCCCAACCTCAACTACCTCCTCCGGCAGCTCGTTCTGTATAAAAAAAGAAAAACATTTTTTTGTGTAAAAAAGTTGCCCCTCAGGTTCCCATTAAATCTTTCCTCCTCCCTGGTCCTCGATTCCCCTACTCTGGGCAAGAGACTCTGTTCATCTACCCGATCTATTCCTCTCATGATTTTATACACCTCTATAAGATCATCTATATCATCCTCCTGTGCTCCAAGGAATAGAGTCCCAGCCTTCTCAGCCTCTCCCGATAGCTCAGGCCCTCGAGTCCTGGCAACATCCTCATAAATCTACTCTTTACCCTTTCCAGTTTAATCTTCTCCGCATCCTTTCCAGCTTTCTTCATTGTATTCATTATCATTTTTTTCTTTAACTGGATAGCGTACAAACAAAAGATTATCGTTGTCTGGAATGTCGGCCTTCATAACAAGAGGAGTAGAGTATAGGAGCAAAGAGGTCCTTCTGCAGTTGTACAGGGCCCTAGTGAGACCGCACCTGGAGTACTGTGTGCAGTTGTACAGGGCCCTAGTGAGACCGCACCTGGAGTACTGTGTGCAGTTGTACAGGGCCCTAGTGAGACCGCACCTGGAGTACTGTGTGCAGTTTTGGTCTCCAAATTTGAGGAAGGATATTCTTGCTATTGAGGGCGTGCAGCGTAGGTTTACTAGGTTAATTTCCGGAATGGCGGGACTGTCATATGTTGAAAGACTGGAGCGACTCGGCTTGTATACACTGGAATTTAGAAGGATGAGAGGGGATCTTATCGAAACATATAAGATTATTAAGGGGTTGGACACGTTAGAGGCAGGAAACATGTTCCCAATGTTGGGGGAGTCCAGAACCAGGGGCCACAGTTTAAGAATAAGGGGTAGGCCATTTAGAACGTAGATGAGGAAAAACATTTTCAGTCAGAGAGTTGTAAATCTGTGGAATTCACTGCCTCAGAAGGCAGTGGAGGCCAATTCTCTGAATGCATTCAAGAGAGAGCTAGATAGAGCTCTTAAGGATAGCGGAGTCAGGGGGTATGGGGAAAAGGCAGGAACGGGGTACTGATTGGGAATGATCAGCCATGATCACATTGAATGGCGGTGCTGGCTCGAAGGGCCGAATGGCCTCCTCCTGCACCTATTGTCTATTGTCTATTGTCTGAATAAAGGTCCCATCCTGAAATCTGAAAGGAAAAATTTATTTCGAACCTGAGGATCGACCTTTTCTCGCAGAATGCGGTGCGTGTATAGAACGAGCTTCCAGAGGAGGTAGACACAAGAAGCTGGAGTAACTCAGCGGGACAGGCAGCATCTCTTGAGAGAGAAGGAATGGGTGACATTTTGGGTCCAGACCCATCTTCAGACTCAGGAATGGGCGACGTTTGGGGTTGAGACCCTCCTTCAGGAGGTAGTTGAGGCAGGGGGCTAGAGCGAAAATTTAAAAGAGACACAGTAGCTCTGGAGTAGCTCAGCGGGTCATTCAGAAGCTCTGAAGAACAAGGAAAGGCGACGGAAGGCCGAAACGTCACCCATTCCTTCTCTCCAGAGATGCTGCCTGACCCGCTGAGTTACTCTGGCATTTTGTGTCTCCCTTCAAGGAAAGGTGACTGTTTATATTGGCATCCTTCTTCAGACTGCCCGCCTGCCTGCCTCTGTCTGCACTAGGTTCATATAACCCTCCATTCAAGCCTACTCAAAAGCTTCTTAAATGCCACTATTGTGTCTGCTTCCAACACCAACCCTTTTATTTTCACAAAAACTTTATTCCAAAAAAACATACAAACATACAAAGTGAAATGTGATCAAACAAAAACCGCCTGCTTCGGCAGTTTACAAAAGATCGTCACGGTGGCGCAGCGGTAGAGTTGCTGCCTTACAGCGAATGCAGCGCCGGAGACTCAGGTTCGATCCTGACTACGGGCGCCGTCTGTACGGAGTTTGTACGTTCTCTCCGTGACCTGCGTGGGTTTTCTCCGAGATCTTCGGTTTCCTCCCACACTCCAAAGACGTACAGGTATGTAGGTTAATTGACTGGGTAAATGTAAAAATTGTCCCTAGTGTGTGTAGGATAGTGTTAGTGTGCGGGGATCGCTGGGCGGCGCGGACTCGGTGGGCCGAAGGGCCTGTTTCTGCGCTGTATCGCTAAAAAATCTTTTTAAAAAAACAATGATCAAATTAAAATCCCGCCAACTCTGTCAACAATACATTTGACCCCCCGCGGCGACCAGCGTTCACGGAAGGCCTCCAGAGTCCCCGTGGACACCGCGTGTTCCCTCTCCAGGGACACGCGGGCACGGGCGTAGGCCCGGAACAGGGGCAGGCAGCCGACCCCTGTAGGGCCGCCGACTGCCTGCTGGCTGGACCCGCGGATGGCCATCTTGCCCAGGCCCAGGAGCAGACCGACAGGGAGACCCCCTCCTCCCTCCCGACTCTCCCCCTTCTTGAGGAGCAGCCCCTTCAGATACTCGAACAGGGGCTTCAAACTTGCGCACTCTATATACAAATGGTACACGGTCTCCCCTTCCCAGCACCCACCACCCCCTGTGTAAAATACCTGCCCCACACATCTCCTTTACACATTGCCCCTCTCACTTTAAACCTACGTGCCCTGGTCTTTGACATTTTCACCTTGGTAAAATGGTTCTGACTGTCCACACCATCAAACTCCTAGAATGAATCAGATAATTCTCACTGCATGGAAGCCCATTCGGCCCATAGAGTCTATCCCAACTCCTAATAGAGCAATCCGTAGACATCTGTTTCATTCATAACTTCATAAGGGCGGCACGGTGGCGCAGCGGTAGAGTTGCTGACTTACAGCGAACGCAGCGCCGGAGACTCAGGTTCGATCCTGACTACGGGCGCCGTCTGTACGGAGTTTGTACGTTCTCCCCGTGACCTGTGTGGGTTTTCTCCGAGATCTTCGGTTTCCTCCCACACTCCAAAGACGTACAGGTATGTAGGTTAATTGGCTGGGTAAATGTAAAAATTGTCCCTAGTGGGTGTAGGATAGTGTTAATGTACGGGGATCACTGGGCGGCACGGACTTGGAGGGCCGAAAAGGCCTGTTTCCGGCTGTATATATATGATATGATAATAATCTGCCTCCTTGTTTTTGCCGCCAAAGTGGATAACCTCACATTTATCTATATTAGAAACATAGAAACATAGAAAATAGGTGCAGGAGTAGGCCATTTGGCCCTTCATGGCCGATCATCCCTAATCAGTACCCGTTCCTGCTTTCTCCCCATATCCCTGGATTCCATTAGCCTTAAGAGCTACATCTAAATCTCTCGACTCGACCCAAAACTAAAAAAAAGATTTAAAAGATAAGCAAATGCTGGATAAGCCCTGAAGAAGGGTCTCGACTCGAAACGTCACCCATTCCTTCTCTCCTGAGATGCTGTCTGTCCCGCTGAGTTACTCCAGCATTTTGTGTCTATCTTCGGTTTAAACCAGCACCTGCAGTTCCTTCCTACACAAGCAACTGCAGATGCTGGAATCTTAGGCAAAACATAAAGTGCAGGAGGAAATCAGCGGGTCAGGCAGCATCTGTGGAGGGAATGGGTAGGTAACCATTTGGGATGTGACCATTCTTCAGACTGATCAAGATTCCAGCGTCTGCAGTCCCTTGTGTCTCCACAGGGTGGCACGGCGGCGCAGCGGGTAGAGCTACTGCCTCACATTGCTGGAGACCCGGTTCAATCCTGACCTCGGGCGCTGTCTGTGTGGAGTTTGAACGTTCCCCGCTGTGACCGTGCGGGTTTTCTCCGGGTGCTCCGGCTTCCTCTCACGTCCCACATCTCTCCAGAAAGTACTCCAGCATTTTGTGTCTATCTTCAATTTAAACCAGCATATCTGCAGTCCCTTCCTGCACAGAGATAGGTGACGTTTCAGGACTGGGACCCTCCTTCACCTATCTGTTTCGTCCAGAGTTGCTGCCTGACCCGCTGAATTACTCCAGCACTTTGTGTCCTTTTTTCTGTTGTAAACCTGCACCTGCAGTTCCTTGTTCCCCTGGATATTTTTATTGGACTGTTTCCGACCCCCAACGTATCCTTCCTTCAACAAGAAGATCAAGACTGTGGTCTATTGTCCAGGTGTGGCCTCCCTAATGTAACGATCGAAACAATGCTTTGCTATTTTTTAACTCCTTTCCCCAAGAAATGAACCACCTTCCTCACCCCCTTCTTGCTCCTGTATATTAACTCTTTTGTAACTCATGTGAAAGAACACCTCGATCCCTCTGCACCTCACTCATCTGCAATCTTGTCACATTTCTAAAATAGTCTGCCTTTAGATTATCCTTATAAAACTCTTTTTTACCCACACATCGAGTCCTATTATTTTTTTAATTTTACTTTGAATAAAGTTTATTTTGATTTAAAAATATATTCCATTTAGTTGAAGAAAATAACTGCAGATGCTGGTACAAATCGAAGGCATTTATTTCACAAAATGCTGGAGTAACTCAGCTGGTCAGGCAGCATCTCAGGAGAGAAGGAATGGGTGACGTTTCGGGTCGAGACCCTTCTTCAGAGGGTCTCGACCCGAAACGCCACCCATTCCTTCTCTCCTGAGATGCTGCCTGGCCTGCTTGACGTTTCAGGTTGAGACCCTCCTTCAGTCTGAAGAAGGGTCTCGACCCGAAATGTCACCCATTCCTTCTCTCCTGAGATGCTGCCTGACCTGCTGAGTTATTCCAGCATTTTGTGAAATAAATACCTTCCATTCAGTTTAGTTTAATTTCGTTTAGTTTTTTAATTTAGCTTCGTTTAGTTTAATTTAGTTTTAGCTTTAGTTTTTAGTTTCGTTTAGTTTAATTTAGTATAGTTTAGTTTAGTTTAGTTTAGTTTAGTTTAATTTAGTTTAGTTTAGTTTAGTTTAGTTTAGTTTAGTTTAGTTTAGTTTAGATTAGTTTAGTTTAGTTTAGAGATATAGTGCGGAAACAGGCCCTTCGGCCCCTCGGTATGTGTACATCCAACGAGTCCGTGCCGACCAGCGATAACCTAGTTCCATCTTATCCCACTTTCTCATCCACTCCCTACACAAAACTAGGGGCAATTTACAGAAGTCAATTAACCTACAAACCCGCACGTGGCTTCGGAGTGTGGGAGGGAACTCGGAGCACCCGGAGAAAACCCACGCTGTCACAGGGAGAACGTGCAAACTCCACACACAGACAGCACCCGAGATCAGGATCGAACCCGGGTCTCCGGCGCTGTGAGGCAGCAGCACTACCAGCTGTACCACTGCGCTGCTCCTGAGGTGGCAAAAACCCTGGTCTGATTTTTAAAGTGCGCACCGGATGCTAAACTCAGGATGCTGCTCTAGAAACAACAACAACAAAAATGGGCTTAGTGTAGGATTGGTTTAAATGGGTTCTTGATGGGCAGCAGGGACTCGATGGGCTGAAGGGCAGTTTCCATGCTGTATGACTCCATGCATCATTTAAGAAACATTTACACAGCTACATGGATCGGACAGGTTTAGAGGGATATGGGCCAAATGCGGGCAGGTGGGACTGGTGTAGAAGGGACATGTTGGTCGGTGTGGGCAAGTCGGGCTGAAGGGCCTGTTTCCACGCTGTATCTCTCTATGACACTCTATCCATTTTATCAAGGATCGACAGCAGAAGACACAGTAAATGAAGATTTGTACTCATGGATGGGTAAAATACTGGCCAAAGGAAATGAGTGATGCACACAGCCTCTTGCCCAGAGTAGGGGAATCAAGGACCAGAGGACATAAGTTTAAGGTGAAGGGGTAAAAATGTAATAGGAATCTGAGGGGGTAACTTTTTCACACAAAGGGTGGCGGGTGAATGGAACGGGCTGCCACAGGAGGTAGTTGAGGCTGGGATTATCCCAACGTTTAAGTAACAGTTAGACAGGTACATGGATAGGACAGGTTTGGAGGGATATGGACCAAGCGCAGGGAGGTGGGACTAGCATAGATGGGGCATGTTGGGCTGAAGGGCCTGTTTCCACGCTGCATCACTCTACGACTATGAACAGCTACAGAAAGGCCTCGGGAGGTTTGCCTGAATCCGAGTAGACCTATATGAATATTTAATCGTCTTTGATGAAAACAGAGCAGAGAGTTGTTGCAATCACACCGCCCACTTGACAATAATCACAGAGATGTAGTGAATTCAACAAGGTCAGGTTGTCGATTAAAATTGTGAAACAGGTCTGTCTATTAAGCCTGAGTTCTAAGCTCAGAGCTCTGTATTCAAAGCTCACAATGTCACTGAATGCTCATGGAATCATGCAGTGTGGAAACAGGCCCTTCGGCCCAACTTGCCCACACCGACCAACATGTCCCAGCTACGCTCGTCCCACCTGCCTGCGTTTGGCCCATATCCCTCTAAACCTGTCCTATCTAAATGTACTTGTTTCTTAAATGTTGTGATAGTCCCAACCTCAACTACCTCCTCCGGCAGCTCGTTCTGTATAAAAAAAGAAAAACATTTTTTTGTGTAAAAAAGTTGCCCCTCAGGTTCCCATTAAATCTTTCCTCCTCCCTGGTCCTCGATTCCCCTACTCTGGGCAAGAGACTCTGTTCATCTACCCGATCTATTCCTCTCATGATTTTATACACCTCTATAAGATCATCTATATCATCCTCCTGTGCTCCAAGGAATAGAGTCCCAGCCTTCTCAACCTCTCCCGATAGCTCAGGCCCTCGAGTCCTGGCAACATCCTCATAAATCTACTCTTTACCCTTTCCAGTTTAATCTTCTCCGCATCCTTTCCAGCTTTCTTCATTGTATTCATGTATCATTTTTTTCTTTAACTGGATAGCGTACAAACAAAAGATTATCGTTGTCTGGAATGTTGGCCTTCATAACAAGAGGAGTTGAGTATAGGAGCAAAGAGGTCCTTCTGCAGTTGTACAGGGCCCTAGTCAGACCGCACCTGGAGTACTGTGTGCAGTTGTACAGGGCCCTAGTGAGACCGCACCTGGAGTACTGTGTGCAGTTGTACAGGGCCCTGGTGAGACCGCACCTGGAGTACTGTGTGCAGTTGTACAGGGCCCTAGTGAGACCGCACCTGGAGTACTGTGTGCAGTTGTACAGGGCCCTAGTGAGACCACACCTGGAGTACTATGTGCAGTTGTACAGGGCCCTAGTGAGACCGCACCTGGAGTACTGTGTGCAGTTTTAGTCTCCAAATTTGAGGAAGGATATTCTTGCTATTGAGGGCGTGCAGCGTAGGTTTACTAGGTTAATTTCCGGAATGGCGGGACTGTCGTATGTTGAAAGACTGGAGCGACTCAGCTTGTATACACTGGAATTTAGAAGGATGAGAGGGGATCTTATCGAAACATATACGATTATTAAGGGGTTGGACACGTTAGAGGCAGGGAACATGTTCCCAATGTTGGGGGAGTCCAGAACCAGGGGCCACAGTTTAAGAATAAGGGGTAGGCCATTTAGAACGTAGATGAGGAAAAACATTTTCAGTCAGAGAGTTGTAAATCTGTGGAATTCACTGCCTCAGAAGGCAGTGGAGGCCAATTCTCTGAATGCATTCAAGAGAGAGCTAGATAGAGCTCTTAAGGATAGCGGAGTCAGGGGGTATGGGGAAAAGGCAGGAACGGGGTACTGATTGGGAATGATCAGCCATGATCACATTGAATGGCGGTGCTGGCTCGAAGGGCCGAATGGCCTCCTCCTGCACCTATTGTCTATTGTCTATTGTCTGAATAAAGGTCCCATCCTGAAATCTGAAAGGAAAAATTTATTTCGAACCTGAGGATCGACCTTTTCTCGCAGAATGCGGTGCGTGTATAGAACGATCTTCCAGAGGAGGTAGACACAAGAAGCTGGAGTAACTCAGCGGGACAGGCAGCATCTCTTGAGAGAGAAGGAATGGGTGACATTTTGGGTCCAGACCCATCTTCAGACTCAGGAATGGGCGACGTTTGGGGTTGAGACCCTCCTTCAGGAGGTAGTTGAGGCAGGGGGCTAGAGCGAAAATTTAAAAGAGACACAGTAGCTCAGGAGTAGCTCAGCGGGTCATTCAGAAGCTCTGAAGAACAAGGAAAGGCGACGGAAGGCCGAAACGTCACCCATTCCTTCTCTCCAGAGATGCTGCCTGACCCGCTGAGTTACTCTGGCATTTTGTGTCTCCCTTCAAGGAAAGGTGACTGTTTATATTGGCATCCTTCTTCAGACTGCCCGCCTGCCTGCCTCTGTCTGCACTAGGTTCATATAACCCTCCATTCAAGCCTACTCAAAAGCTTCTTAAATGCCACTATTGTGTCTGCTTCCAACACCAACCCTTTTATTTTCACAAAAACTTTATTCCAAAAAAACATACAAACATACAAAGTGAAATGTGATCAAACAAAAACCGCCTGCTTCGGCAGTTTACAAAAGGTCGTCACGGTGGCGCAGCGGTAGAGTTGCTGCCTTACAGCGAATGCAGCGCCGGAGACTCAGGTTCGATCCTGACTACGGGCGCCGTCTGTACGGAGTTTGTACGTTCTCCCCGTGACCTGCGTGGGTTTTCTCCGAGATCTTCGGTTTCCTCCCACACTCCAAAGGCGTACAGGTATGTAGGTTAATTGACTGGGTAAATGTAAAAATTGTCCCTAGTGTGTGTAGGATAGTGTTAGTGTGCGGGGATCGCTGGGCGGCGCGGACTCGGTGGGCCGAAGGGCCTGTTTCTGCGCTGTATCGCTAAAAAATCTTTTTAAAAAAACAATGATCAAATTAAAATCCCGCCAACTCTGTCAACAATACATTTGACCCCCGCGGTGACCAGCGTTCACGGACCAGCCTCCAGAGTCCCCGTGGACACCGCGTGTTCCCTCGCCAGGGACACGCGGGCACGGGCGTAGGCCCGGAAGAGGGGCAGGCAGCCGACCCCTGTAGGGCCGCCGACTGCCTGCTGGCTGGACCCGCGGATGGCCATCTTGCCCAGGCCCAGGAGCAGACCGACAGGGAGACCCCCTCCTCCCTCCCGACTCTCCCCCTTCTTGAGGAGCAGCCCCTTCAGATACTCGAACAGGGGCTTCAACCTTGCGCACTCTATATACAAATGGTACACGGTCTCCCCTTCCCAGCACCCACCACCCCCTGTGTAAAATACCTGCCCCACACATCTCCTTTACACATTGCCCCTCTCACTTTAAAGCTACGTGCCCTGGTCTTTGACATTTTCACCTTGGTAAAATGGTTCTGACTGTCCACACCATCAAACTCCTAGAATGAATCAGATAATTATCACTGCATGGAAGCCCATTCGGCCCATAGAGTCTATCCCAACTCCTAATAGAGCAATCCGTAGACATCTGTTTCATTCATAACTTCATAAGGGCGGCACGGTGGCGCAGCGGTAGAGTTGCTGACTTACAGCGAACGCAGCGCCGGAGACTCAGGTTCGATCCTGACTACGGGCGCCGTCTGTACGGAGTTTGTGCGTTCTCCCCGTGACCTGTGTGGGTTTTCTCCAAGATCTTCGGTTTCCTCCCACACTCCAAAGACGTACAGGTATGTAGGTTAATTGGCTGGGTAAAATGTAAAAATTGTCCCTAGTGTGTGTAGAATAGTGTTAATGTGCGGGGATCGCTGGGTGGCTCGGACCCGGTGGGCCGAAGGGCCTGTTTCCGCGCTGTATCTCTAAATCTAAAAAATATCTAAAATCTAAATCTAAATAAGTGATAGGAGCAGAATTAGGCCATTCGGCCCATCAAGTCTACTCCGCCATTCAATCGTGGCTGATCTGATTCTCCCTCCTAACCCCATTCTCCTGCCTTCTCCCCATATCCCCTGACACCCGTACTAATCAAGAATCTATTTGCATCTGCTTTAAAAATATCCACTGACCTGTCCACCACAGTCTTCTGTTGCAAAGAATTCCACAGATTGACCACTTTCCGACTATAGAAATTCCTCCTCATCTCCCTCCTAAAGGAACGTCCTTTAATTCTGAGGCTGTGACCTCTGGCCCCAGACTCTCCCACTAGTGGAAACATCCTCTCTAAGTCCACTCTATGCAGGCTTTAATTTAGGGATACTGTGCCGAAACAGGCCCTTCGGACCGCCCAGTCCGCACCGACCAGCGATCCCCGCACATTTACACAATTATTTGCATTTGTGCCAAAGCCAATTAACCTACAAACCTGTGCATCTTTGGAGTGCGGGAGGCGACCGAAGACCTCGGAGAAAACCCACGCAGGTCACAGGGGAGAACGTGCAAACTCCGTACAGACGGCGCCCGTGGTCAGGATTGAACCCGGGTCTCTGGCCCTGTGAGGCAGCAACTCTACCGCTGCGACACTGCCTTTCGGAAACCGAATGTATCTTTCTTAATAGTGCGGCACGGTGGCGCAGCGGTAGAGTTGCTGCCTTACAGCGAATGCAGCGCCGGAGACTCAGGTTCGATCCTGGCTACGGGTGCCGTCTGTACGGAGTTTGTACGTTCTCCTCGTGACCTGCGTGGGTTTTCTCCGAGATCTTCGGTTTCCTCCCACACTCCAAAGACGTACAGGTATGTAGGTTAATTGACTGGGTAAATGTAAAAATTGTCCCTAGTGTAGGATAGTGTTAGTGTGCGGGGATCGCTGGGCGGCGCGGATTCGGTGGGCCGAAGGGCCTGTTTCCGCGCTGTATCTCTAAATCTAAAAAAATCTAAAGAGAAAAGAGAATAGGTTCTTTGTCAGGAAGAGGATACTCTGGTGGTTTCACGGAATTGAAGCAATAAGCCAAATTCTTAAGAGATGAAATCTGTGTGAAGACCTGGATTTACTGCACTAATTCACCCTGGGACACCCCCTGAATCTGCCAGATATCCAATTCAGCTAAGGCTTAGATTGGATCATTTATTTCACGCAAGCGTTCAATGTATTGTGCAGGGTTTTACTGGCCTTTCAGCTGGGAGATGCGAGAGGAAGTAAAGCATTTTGACAGCACTCCGCCACAGCTTAATCTAGATTCTCAGTCCTCCCCATGTTTTCGAGAAAAAAATTCAAAGAATTTTACAGATGATAATTCCTAACGTGTAGGAAGGAACTGCAGATGCTGGTTTACACCGAAGATAGACACAAAACGCTGGAGTAACTCAGCGGGACAGGCAGCATCTCTGGAGAGAAGGAATGGGTGATGTTTCGGGTCGAGATCCAATATTTGCTTATTTAAAAAAATTTTTTTTGTTGTTGTTTAGTTTAGTTTGGAGATACAACGCTGAAACAGGCCCTTCGGACCACCGAGCCCAAGCCAACCAGTGGTCCCCGCACACTGACACGATCCTACAAACACGAGGAAGGATTTACAATTATACCAAGCCAATTAACCTACAAACCTGCACGTCTTTGGAGTGTGGGAAGAAACCGGAGCACCCGGAGAAAACCCATGTCAATGAATCTCTCCTTATTGATGATACCTTCTAATCCAGGTAGTATTCTGGTAAACCTAATCTGCATTCTCTCCAGAGCCACCACAAAACTGCAAAGGTGGAATAACATAGAACTAGTGCTAAAGGGCGATCGATGGTCAGCATGGACTCAGTGGGCCGAAGGGCCTTCTTCCCATGCTGTATCTTTCAATGCACAAATGTGCAGTGAATAACCTGATGGAGAAGAAGGGTTCCGACCTGAAACGCCACCTATCCATGTTCTCCAGAGATGCTGCCTGACCCGCTGAGTTACTCCAGCACTCTGTGAAACGTCACCCATCCATGTTCTCCAGAGATGCTGCCTGACCCGCTGAGTTACTCCAGCACTCTGTGAAACGTCACCCATCCATGTTCTCCAGAGATGCTGCCTGACCCGCTGAGTTACTCCAGCACTCTGTGAAACGTCATCTATCCATGTTCTCCAGAGATGTTGCCTGACCCGCTGAGTTACTCCAGCACTCTATGAAACGTCACCCATCCATGTTCTCCAGAGATGCTGCCTGACCCGCTGAGTTACTCCAGCATTTTGTGTCCTTTTGTGTAAACCAGCATCAGCAGTTCTTTGTGTCTGCAGACAAGGTCCACTCTTGGAATTACTTGGTGATAATTCTAACAGAACCATGGAATGCAGTTAATCAGGGTGAAGTGGCATGTTTAGTTTAGTTTAGTTTAGAGATACAGCGCGGAAACAGGACCTTCAGCCCACCGACTCCGTGCCGACCAGCGATCCCCACACATAAACGCTATCCTACACACACTAGGGACAATGTACACTTATACCAAGCCAATTAACCCACAAACTTGCACGTCTTTAGAGTAATAGAGCGCAAAAACAGGCACTTTGGCCCACCAAAGAATGAAAGGGGATCTTACAGAGACGTGTAAAATGATAAAAGGACTAGACAAGCTAGATGCAGGAAAAATGTTCCCAATGTTGAGGGAGTCCAGAACCAGGGGCCACACAGTCTAAGAATAAAGGGGAGGCCATTTAAAACTGAGATGAGAAAAACTTTTTCACCCAGAGAGTTGTGAATTTGTGGAATTCTCTGCCACAGAAGGCAGTGGAGGCCATATCACTGGATGGATTTAAGAGAGAGTTAGATAGAGCTCTAAGGGCTAGCGGAATCAAGGGATATGGGGAGAAGGCAGGCACGGGTTACTGATTGGGGACGATCAGCCATGATCACAATGAATGGCGGTGCTGGCTCGAAGAGACAAATGGCCGCCTCCTGCACCTATTTTCTATGTTTCTATGTTTCTATGAGTCCGTGCCGACCAGCGATCTCCATACACTAACACTATCCTACACAATAGGGACAATTTACAATTTTACCAAAGCCTATTAATTTGCAAACCTGCACATCTTTGGAGTGTGGCAGGGAACTGAAGACCCCGGAGAAAACCCACGCGGTCACGGAGAGAACGTACAAACTCCACATAGGCAGTACCCGTAGTCAGGATCGAACCTGGGTTTCTGTGCCACCGTGCCATGTAGTGGATAAATGTGAGGATATCCACTTTGGTGGCAAGAACAGGAAAGCAGATTATTATCCGAATGGTGTCAGATTAGGAAATGGGGAGGTGCAACGAGACCTGGGTGTGCTTGTACATCAGTCACTGCAAGTAAGCATGCAGGTACAGCAGGCAGTGAAGAAAGCTAATGGCATGTTGGCCTTCATAACAAGAAGATTTGAGTATAGGAGTAAAGAGGTCCTTCTGCAGTTGTACAGGGCACAATACCTGGAGTATTGTGTGCAATTATGGTCTCCTAATTTGAGGAAGGTCATTCTTGCGATTGAGGGAGTGCAGCGTAGGTTCACGAGGTTAACTATCAGGATGGCGGGACTGTCTTATGATGAAAGAATGGAACGACTGGGCTTGTATTCACTGGAATATAGAAGGATGAGAGGGGATCTTATAGAAACATATTAATATTAATGGATTGGACACGCTAGATGCAGGAAAAATGTTCCCAATGTCGAAGGGAATCCAGAACCAGGGGGCACAGAGTTTAAGAATAAGGGGTAGGCCATTTAGAACTGAGATGAGGAAAAACTTTTTCACCCAGAGTTGTGAATTTGTGGAATTCTCTGCCACAGAAGGCAGTGGAGGCCAATTCACTGGATGTATTTAAAAGAGAATTAGATGGCTCGATGAGCCGAATGGCCTCCTCCTGCACCTATTTTCTGTTTCTATGTTTCTAACCCGAAACGTCAACCCATTCCTTCTCTCCAGAGATGTTGTCTGTCCAACTCCCTCTTGAAAACATCAAGTAAATCGGCCTCCACTGCCTTCTGTGGCAGGGAATTCCACAGATTCACAACTCTCTGGGTGAAAAAGTTGAGACAGTTCTTCAGACTCGACCGGAAACTAAAATAAAAGATTTTAAAAAGAAGCAAAAATTGGATAAGCCCTGAAGAAGGGTCTCGACCCGAAACGTCAACCCATTCCTTCTCTCCAGAGATGCTGCCTATCCCGTTGAGTTACTCCAGCATCTTGTGTCTATCTTCGGTAGAAGATGGGGACGTTGGGACCCATAGCAGAAGCATCCACGTCGCGGGGCAGGAAACTGGAAGTGTCCTGAGCTAATTCTGCTACCACCATCTATTGTGTACAGGTGATGGCTCCCACTGATTGTCGCCGGAAGCTTGCGTCCTTTTCAGGACAGACGATGACAGCGACGACGTAACGTTTGAAACACGGATGATGGACACGAAGAGCCCTGAAGAAGTGTCTCGACCCGAAAGGTCAACCCATTCCGTCTCTCCAGAGTTGCCCGCCTGTCCCGCTGAGTTACTCCAGCGATTTGTGTCGAGCTGAGGTTTGCTCGGCGTTGATCAAGGGCACGATTTGATGGATAGCAGGACGAGTGTGTCACTGCCTTTCTGCACACACGACACTAAAGGGAACAAGCGAACCCTTTGCCTGCGTGGAACCTGCCAGAGCCGGAGTTGATACTAGTAATCATTTCTAACTGGAATTTGGACGTTGTGATCAATCTCTGTTCCGTTCTTGTTATCTGATGCTATTATACTGCAGACTCGATGCCTGACTTCAGACACTGGTTCTGATGCATCAAATAGGAGCCCCTTCATTATTAATCTGCTTAGATCGCAACGCAGAAGTCACATATTCTGTGCGCATCTAAATTATTATTTCCCAATAAAAGAATGTCACTTAAATAATATATTGTTATAAGCGTATGTAAATTGTCTGTAATTGTATGTAAAAAGCGTATGTCTGAAGAAGGGTCTCGACCCAAAACGTCACCCATTCCTTCTCTCCTGAGATACTGCCTGACCCGCTGAGTTACTCCAGCATTTTGTGAATAAATAAATTCTTACATTATTAGTTGCTACTAGACCAAGTGGACGCGTTGGGCCCAAACCACTCCTGCATTGGTGTAGCACCCCTCTCCCTCCCCTTGCCCCTCTCCCTCCCCTTGCCCCCCTCCCCCCCTTGCCCCCTGCCTCCTCCCCTCCCTCCCCACTGCCCCCTCCTGCGTCTGCACTTTGAGATCGGTGAGGCAGAGTTGTAGAATGTGCTGAGCTCTGTCACAGATTCATTAATGTGAAACCGCTCCAGAGAGAGCTCCATTTCATTTCATACTTCACTCTTACTCGTTCTATCAAATGATTTTTTTTTCTCCCCCATTTGGTCTCCTGAGGCCTCTCTCAGTTAATCCTTCAAAGGTTTCTGAAAGCAGAGAGACCCGAATTAGATGTAACAGTTTGGCAGCTCAGTGCGATGTGAAAATCTCGGACAATTACCAGCTTTCAAACTCAGACGGCTGTGGCCGCCATTTTCCATTATAAGCTGTTTGAGATGGACTCCTGGTGATACGTTTTTTTCCAAACATCTGCTCTATGACACTGGTATAACATCGAACATCGAACAGTACAACACAATAACGGCCTTTCAGCCCACAATGTTATAGCGTCATATAACAATAACATATAACAACTACAGCATGGAAACAGGCCTGTCCGGCCCTACCAGTCCACGCCGACCATTCTCCCTGACCTAGTCTCATCTACCTGCACTCAGACCATAACCCTCTAATCCCCTCTTATCCATATACCTATCCAATTTACTCTTAAATAATAAAATCGAGCCAGCCTCCACCACTTCCACCGGAAGTCCATTCCATACAGCCACAACCCTCTGAGTAAAGAAGTTACCCCTCATGTTACCCCTAAACCTTTGTCCCTCAATTCTGAAGCTATGTCCCCTTGTTGGAATCTTCCCCACTCTCAAAGGGAAAAGCCTACCCACGTCAACTCTGTCCGTCCCTCTCAAAATTTTAAAAACCTCTATCAAGTCCCCCCTCAACCTTCTACGCTCCAAAGAATAAAGACCCAACCTGTTCAACCTCTCTCTGTAGCCTAAGTGCTGAAACCCAGGCAACATTCTAGTAAATCTCCTCTGTACCCTCTCCATTTTGTCGACATCCTTCCTATAATTTGGCGACCAGAACTGCACACCATACTCCAGATTCGGCCTCACCAATGCCCTGTACAATTTCAACATTACATCCCAACTTCTATACTCGATGCTCTGATTTATAAAGGCAAGCATACCAAACGCCTTCTTCACCACCCTATCCACATGAGATTCCACCTTCAGGGAACAATGCACAGTTATTCCCAGATCCCTCTGTTCCACTGCATTCCTCAATTCCCTACCATTTACCCTGTACGTCCTATTTTGATTTGTCCTACCAAAATGCAGCACCTCACACTTATCAGCATTAAACTCCATCTGCCATCTTTCAGCCCACCCTTCCAAAAGGCCCAAGTCTCTCTGTAGACTTTGAAAATCTACCTCACTATCAACTACTCCACCTATCTTAGTATCATCTGCATATTTACTAATCCAATTTGCCACACCATCATCCAGATCATTAATGTAAATGACAAACAACAGTGGACCCAACACAGATCCTTGGGGCACTCCACTAGACACTGGCCTCCAACCTGACATACAATTGTCAACCGTTACCCTCCGGTATCTCCCATTCAGCCATTGTTGAATCCATCTTGCAACCTCACTATTAATACCCAACGATTTAACCTTCTTAATCAACCTTCCATGTGGAACCTTGTCAAATGCCTTACTGAAGTCCATATAGACAACATCCACAGCCTTGCCCTTATCAATTTCCCTGGTAACCTCTTCAAAAAATTCAAGAAGATTAGTCAAACATGACCTTCCAGGCACAAATCCATGTTGACTGTTTCTAATCAGGCCTTGATTATCCAAATAATTATATATATTGTCCCTAAGTATCTTTTCCATTAATTTTCCCACCACAGACGTCAAACTAATAGGTCTATAATTGCTAGGTTTACTTTTAGAACCTTTTTTAAACAACGGCACAACATGCGCAATGCGCCAATCTTCCGGCACCATCCCTGTTTCTAATGACGTTTGAAATATTTCCGTCATAGCCCCTGCTATTTCTGCACTAACTTCCCTCAATGTCCTAGGGAATATCCTATCAGGACCTGGAGACTTATCCACTTTTATATTCTTCAAAAGTGTCCGTACCTCCTCTTCTTTAATCCTCCTAATTTCCATCACTACTCTACTTGTTTCGCTTACCTCACATAATTCAATATCCTTCTCCTCGGTAAATACCGAAGAAAAGAAATTGTTTAATATCTCCCCCATTTCTTCCGGCTCAGCACATAGCTGTCCACTCTGACTCACTAATGGACCAATTTTATCCCTCACTATCCTTTTGCTATTGACATATCTGTAGAACCCCTTGGGGTTTACTTTTACATTACTTGCCAAAGCAGCCTCATATCTTTTTTTCGCTTTTCTAATTTCCTTTTTAAGATTCCTTTTACATTCTTTATATTCCTCAAGAACCTCATTTACTCCCTGCCGCTTATATTTATTGTATATCTCCCTCTTTTTCCGAACCAAGTGTCCAATTTCCCTGGAAAACCACGGCTCTTTCAAATTATTATTCTTTCCTTTCCACCGAACAGGGACATAAAGACTCTGTACTCTCAAAATTTCACCTTTAAATATCCTCCATTTCTCTATTATATCCTTTTCATAAAACAACAATTTCCATTTCACTCCTTTTAAATCCTTTCTCATCTCCTCAAAATTAGCCTTTCTCCAATCCAAAATCTCAACCCTTGGTCCAGATTTGACCTTCTCCATAATGATATTGAAACTAATGGCATTATGATCACTAGACCCAAAGTGCTCCTCAACACATACCTCCGTCACCTGACCCATCTCATTTCCTAACAGGAGGTCCAACACTGCCCCTTCTCTGGTAGGCACCTCTACGTATTGCTGCAAAAAACTATCCTGCACACATTTTACAAACTCCAAACCATCCAGCCCTTTAACAGAATGTGATTCCCAGTCTATATACGGAAAATTGAAATCACCCACAATCACCACTCTGTGCTTACTACTAATATCTGCTATCTCCTTACATATTTGCTCTTCCAATTCTCGTTCCCTATTTGGCGGTCTATAATACACCCCTATAAGTGTTGCTAAACCTTTCTCATTTCTGAGTTCCACCCAAACAGCCTCCTTAATCGAGCCTTCTAGTCTGTCCTGCCAAAGCACTGCTGTGATATCCTCCCTGACAAGCAATGCAACACCCCCACCTCTTGCCCCTACGATTCTATCACATCTGAAACAATGAAATCCTAGAATATTTAATTGCCAATCGCAACCCTCCTGCAACCATGTTTCACTGATCGCCACAACATCATACTTCCAGATGTCAATCCAGGCTCTAAGCTCATCCACCTTTCTTACAATGCTCCTAGCATTAAAATATACACATTTAAGGGACCCATCATTTCTTATTCTCAGTTTATTTCTTTTCCCTTCTTTCTCTCCTACATATTGGGTCTGAGTGTTTCCCTTTTCTGCCTCCTGCCTCACACACTGCCTATTAGCTATCTGTGTTTGAGTCCCTCCCCCCAACCGTACTAGTTTAAAGTCTCCGCAGTTATTTTAGCAAATCTCCCCGCCAGGATATTGGTTCCCCTCGGGTTCAGATGCAACCCGTCCTTTTTGTACAGGTCATACTTCCCCCAGAAGAGGTCCCAATGATCCAGAAACTTGAAACCCTGCTCCCTGCACCAGTTCCTCAGCCACGTATTTATCCTCCACCTCACTCCATTCCTATTCTCACTATCGCGTGGCACAGACAGTAAGCCTGAGATTATTACTTTGGAAGTCCTTTTTTTTAACTCTCTTCCTAGCCCCCTGAATTCTCCTTTCAGGACCTCTTCCCTTATCCTACCTATATTGTTGGTACCTATATGTACCACGACCTCTGGCTCCTCTCCCTCCCCTTTCAGGATATCCTGGACACGCTCAGACACATCCCGGACACCGGCACCAGGGAGGCAAACCACCATCCGGGTCTCCCGACTGCGTCCACAGAAACGCCTATCTGACCCCCTCACTATAGAGTCCCCTATTACTACTGCTCTCCTCTTCCTTTCCCTACCCTTCTGAGCAACAGGGCCGGACTCCTTGCCAGAGGCCCGGGCACCGTCGTTGCCCCCAGGTAGGCTGTCCCCCTCAACAGTACTTAAACAGGAGTACTTATTTCCAAGGGGTACAGCCACCGGGGTACTCCCTAGTCCCTGCCTCTGTTCCTTGCCCCCCCTAACAGTGACCCACTTGTCTACCTCCCGTGGTCTAGGAGTGACCACCTCTCTGTAACTCCTATCTATAACCTCCTCACTCTCCCTGATCAGACGGAGGTCATCAATCTGCCGCTCCAGGTTCCTAATACGGTCCCTTAGGAGCCCCATCTCGTCACACCTGGCGCAGATGTGGATGTCTGGAAGACTATCAGACTCCCAGATTCCCCACATCTGACACCCAGAACAAAAAACTGCCCTGGCAGTCATACTCTCCAAACAAAGCCCCACGCTCGGTTACTAAACCTACCGCCCGGCCGCTACTCCAACCGCTCCAACCGCCCACCCAAAAGAACTGAGTGATCTCCTGGGAGAGGCGAAAAACCGGATAAAAAACCCAGGCCAATTTGGGAATAAATCCGGGAAATTCCTCTCCGACCCCAAGCTAGGCGATCGAAACTAGTACGGGAGATCACACAGGTCTTACTCCTTACTATCCCCACACAATCCCCACACAATCCCCACACAATCCCCACACACTACTTCCCAAGCAACACAGCTTGGTGCTGCTTGCTGCTGCTTGCTACTGCTGCTGCTTGCTGCTGCTACTGATGCTGCTGCTGCTGTATTGCTGATTGCTGCTTCTGCTACTGCTGATTGCTGCTGCTACTGCTGATTGCTGCAATGTGGTGCTACATAGAGTGATACAGCGTGGAAACAGGCCCTTCTGCCCAACTTGCCCACACCGACCAACATGCCCCATCTGCACTAGTCCCACCTGCCTGCGGTTTGGCCCATATCCCTCCAAATGTGTCCTATCCATGTACCTGTCTAACTGTTTCTTAAACATTGGGTTAGTCCCTGCCTTAACTATCTCCTCCAGCAGCTTGTTTCATCCTTTGTGTGAAAAAGCAATCCCTCATCTACCCCCCCTCATTTAAACCTATGTCGTGTGTGTGTGTGTGTGTGTGTGTGTGTGTGTGTGTGTGTGTGTGTGTGTGTGTGCGTGATGGCAGTGGAGGCCAATTCACTGGATGAATTTAAAAGAGAGTTAGATAGAGCTCTAGGGGCTAGCGGAATCAAGGGATATGGGGAGAAGGCAGGCACGGATTACTGATTGTGGATGATCAGCCATGATCAAAATGAATGGTGGTGCTGGCTCGAAGGGCCAAATGGCCTCCTCCTGCACGTATTTTCTATGTTTCTATGTTTCTCTGCCCTCTGGTTTTCATTTCCCCTACTCTGGGCAGGTGATTCTTTGCGTCTACCCGACTAGGCCTCTATACACTGGAATTTAGAAGGATGAGAGGGGATCTTATCGAAACATATGAGATTATTAAGGGGTTGGACACGTTAGAGGCAGGAAACATGTTCCCAATGTTGGGGGAGACCGGAACCAGGGGCCACAGTTTAAGAATAAGGGGTAGGCCATTTAGACCGGAGATGAGGAAAACCTTTTCAGTCAGAGAGTTGTGAATCTGTGGAATTCTCTGCCTCAGAAGGCAGTGGAGGCCAATTCTCTGAATGCATTCAAGAGAGAGCTGGATAGAGCTCTTAAGGATAGCGGAGTCAGGGGGTATGGGGAGAAGGCAGGAACGGGGCACTGATTGAGGTAGATCAGCCATGATTGAGTTGCTGCCTCACAGCGCCAGAGACCTGGGTTCGATCCTGACTGCGGGCGCTGTCTGCACGGAGTTTGTACGTTCTCCCCGTGACCCGCGTGGGTTTTCTCCGAGATCTTCTGTTTCCTCCCACGCTCCAAAGACGTGCAGGTTTGTAGGTTAATTGGGTTGGTAAATGTTAAAAAAAAATCGTCGCTGGTGTGTGTAGGATAGTGTTAATATGCGGGGATCGCTGGTCGGCGCGGACCCAGTGGGCTGAAGGGCCTGTTTCCACGGCGTGTCTCTAAACTAAACTAAAGTCCTAGCATGCCCGACTCTCCCTGTTTGCTCAGGCCCTCGAGCCCAGGCAATATCCTTGCAAATCTGCTCCTCACATTTTCCGATATACTCAATTTGAAAAATAAAGACCTTTTAAAAAACTGATTTGAACTACATGGAGCTGGCTTGTCGATGTTAAATGGTTTATTATTAATCTAGTGAACCTGATGCCACAGATCAAGTGAGTGGCCCCAGCAGGTTCAATCCTTTCCATTATAGTTGGACGTTAAGTTCTGCCTGTGTACTTTAGCTGGAGGCTTTCAGAGCAAAAATCTCAAATGTCATTTAAAAAAAAAAAATTGGCTTTGTTGCTATTAATCTTATTTTTTTCTTACCAGGAGCATGAGGAATAAAGTGCCCTATGCCTTCAGCGGTGAACACAGTCACGTCTAATGCCTCAACGTTTGAACTTGGGGAATAAGATGAATGCCTTGTTTTTGAGCTCTGACAAACATGATGGTTTTATAAGAAAACTAGACCAAGTGGACCCGTTGAGCTCAAACCTCTCCTGCATTGGTGCAACACCCTGTCCTCCCCCCTCCCCTCTCTCCTCAACCCCCCCCCTCCCCTCTCCCTTCTCCCCCACTCCCCCCTTCACCCCTCCCTCCCTCCTCCCCTCCCCTCCTTTTAAACTTAAAAATGTGAATAATTAAAAAAATATAACACCGATTTCAATAAAAACGACTTGCATTATCACTAAAGTGACAATCATATCATATCATATCATATATATACAGCCGGAAACAGGCCTTTTCGGCCCACCAAGTCCATGCCGCCCAGCGATCCCCGCACATTAACACTATCCTACACCCACTAGGGACAATTTTTTACATTTACTCAGCCAATTTACCTACATACCTGTACGTCTTTGGAGTGTGGGAGGAAACCGAAGATCTCGGAGAAAACCCACGCAGGTCACGGGGAGAATGTACAAACTCCTTACAGTGCAGCACCCGTAGTCAGGATCGAACCTGAGTCTCCGGCGCTGCATTCGCTGTAAAGCAGCAACTCTACCGCTGCGCTACCGTGCCGCCCGTGAGTAAGGCGGGCCTAAAATTGTCGCGCTGTCGCGTACCGTTTTGGCTGAAGTTCAGTCACAAACAAGATAACAAACGAGAGTTTTAGTATATGGATAACTGCAGATGCTGGTACAAATCGAAGGTATTTATTTCACAAAATGCTGGAATAACTCAGCAGGTCAGGCAGCATCTCTGGAGAGAAGACAAATGGGCGACACTTCGGGCCGAGACTGTTCTTCAGACTGGGAGTCAGGGGAGAGGGAGACACAGAGATAAGGAAGGGTGGGGTGTGAAAAAGAGACATCAAAGTGGACGAAGCTCAAGGAAAATGTAGATTAGATCATTGTTAGCTTGGGGTAGGTGTCACAAAAATAACATTTAAACAGGAGGACAGTCAGACTGGTCGGGGAACTGGGAAAGGGGGAGGGACGGAGAGACAGGAGCGACTAGGCTTGTATACACTGGAATTTAGAAGGATGAGAGGGGATCTTATCGAAACGTATGAGATTATTAAGAGGTTGGACACGTTAGAGGCAGGAAACATGTTCCCAATGTTTGGGGAGTCCAGAACCATGGACCACAGTTTAAGAAGAAGTGGTAGGCCTTTTGGAACTGAGATGAGGAAAAACCTTCTCAGTCAGAGAGTTGTGAATCTGTGGAATTCTCTGCCTCAGAAGGCAGTGGAGGCCAATTCTCTGAATGCATTCAAGAGAGAGCTAGATAGAGCTCTTAAGGATAGCGGAGTCAGGGGGTATGGGGAGAAGGCAGGAACGAGGTACTGATTGAGAATGATCAGCCATGATCACATTGAATGGCGGTGCTGGCTCAAAGGGCCGAATGGCCTCCTCCTGCACCTATTGTCTATTGTCTATTGAGAGAGAGGGAAACCAAGGGTTACTTGAAGTTAGAGAAATCAATATGCATACCGCTGAGGTGTAAACCAGCATCTGCAGTTCCTCCCTTCACACGAGACTTAAGGATATCTCTTGTATAGGTGCAGGGAAATTTTTGCTGACTTCTGTACAAACTCCAATAAAAGCTGGCAAAGACTTTTTAGGGGAACTAATAAAGGAGCACAGGGCAGTGTGACATTTCCCTCCATCTGCACTTTGCCCTTTAAGAGACCTTGCCGTGATAGTTTGAAAAATTCATGAGACCCCCTTAGTGGATGGAGAATGTTGTTTTGTGCCTTATTGTGGGTTACCTTTTGGAAAGTTTAGTTTTTAGTTTATTTTATTTTCAGATGCACAGGGTCTCTTGCCCAGAGTAGGTGAACCGAGGACCAGAGGACATAGGTTTAAGGTGAAGGGGAAAAGATTTATTAGGAATCTAAGGGGTAACTTTTTCACACAGAGGGTGGTGGGTGTATGGAACAAGCTGCCAGAGGAGGTCGTTGAGGCTGGGACTATCCCGTCGTTTAAGAAACAGTTAGACAGGTATGTGGACAGGACAGGTTTGGAGGGATATGGACCAAGCGCAGGCAGGTGGGACTAGTGTAGCTGGGACATGTTGGGCTGAAGGGCCTGTTTCCACGCTTTATCACTCTACGACTATGAACAGCTACAGAAAGGCCTCGGGAGGTTTGCCTGAATCCGAGTAGACCTATATGAATATTTTATCGTCTTTGATGAAAACAGCGCAGAGAGTTGTTGCAATCACACGGCCCACTTGACAATAACCACAGAGATGTAGTGAATTCAACAAGGTCAGGTTGTCGATTAAAATTGTGAAACAGGTCTGTCTATTAAGCCTGAGTTCTAAGCTCAGAGCTCTGTATTCAAAGCTCACAATGTCACTGAATGCTCATGGAATCATGCAGTGTGGAAACAGGCCCTTCGGCCCAACTTGCCCACACCGACCAACATGTCCCAGCTACGCTCGTCCCACCTGCCAACCTCAACTACCTCCTCCGGCAGCTCGTTCTATTAAAAAAAACAGAAAAAAAACAGGTAAGTGGGACTAGTATAGCTGGGACATTGTTGGCAAGTTGGGCCGAAGGGCCTGTTTCCACACTGTATCACTCTATGACTCTGTGACTCTATACAGCCTGAGCCCACTGAGTCCGCGACGACCAGCGATCACCCCACACATTAATACAATCCACCACATTAGGGACAATTTGCAATCCACCACATTAGGGACAGTCCTCCCACGCTCCAAAGACGTGCAGGTTTGTAGGTTAATTGGCTTGGTGTAAATGTGAATTGTCCCTGGTATGTGTAGGATAGCGTTAGTGTGCGGGGATCGCTGGGCGGCTCGGACTCGGTGGGTTGAAGGGATTGTTTCCACGCTGCATCTCTAAACTAATCTAAACTGTACAATCCCAAATAAATGCTTGCAAAGGCTGAACAGGAAACTAATAAAGGAATACATGGCAGTGACATTTCCTTTCATCTGCACTTTGCCCTTTAAGAGACCTTGCTGTGAAACTTTGAAAGATTCATGAGACTCCCTGAGTGGATGGAGAATGTTGGTTTGTGCCTTGTTGTAGGTCACCTTTTAGAAAGATTCGTTTACATAGAAACATAGAAAATAGGTGCAGGAGTAGGCCATTCGGCCCTTTGAGCCAGCACTCCCATTCAATATGATCATGGCTGATCATCCAAAACCAGTTCATGCTTTCTCCCCATATCCCTTGATTCCGTTACCCTAAGAGCAAAATCTAACTCTCTCTTGAAAACGTCCAGTGAATTGACCTCCACTGCCTTCTGTGGCAGAGAATTTCACAGATTCACAACTCTCTGGGTGAAAAGGTTTTTCCTCATCTCAGTCCTGAATGGCCTACCCCTTATTCTTAAACTGTGACCCCTGGTTCTGGACTCCCCCAATATCGGGAACTTTGTTCCTGCATCTAGCCTGTCCAATCCCTTAAGAATTTAATATGTTTCTGTAACATCCCCTCTCATCCTTCCAAACTCCAGTGAATACAAGCCCAGTCGATCATATCTTTCCTTTAGTTTAGTTTAGTCCAGGCACCGTGTTGTTAAGTTCTCCATCCCCACCCCGTCTCGTCTTTAGATTTTTATATTTAGAGATACAGTGCAGAAACAGGCCCTTCGGCCCAACGGGTCTGCACCGCCCAGCGATCCCCGCACAGTAACACTATCCTACACCCACTAGGGACAATTTTTACATTTCCCCAGCCAATTAACCTACAAACCTGTACGTCTTTGGAGTGTGGGAGGAAACCGAAGATCTCGGAGAAAACCCACGCAGGTCACGGGGAGAACGTACAAACTCCGTACAGACAGCACCCGTAGTCAGGAGCGAACCTGAGTCTCCGGCGCTGCATTCGCTGTAAGGCAGCAACTCTACCGCTGCGCCACCGTGCCGCCCCTGTCTTTGCGCCCCGCCACTGTGGTGCCACCTGAAAAGCCGACAGTGAAAGGCCTGAGTAGAGTGGATGTGGAGAGGATGTTTCCACTAGTGGGAGAGTCTAGGACCAGAGGCCACAGCCTCAGAACTAAAGGACGCACCTTTAGGAAGGTGATGAGGAGGAATTTATTTAATCAGAAGGGAGGTGATTCTATGGAATTCATTGCCATAGACGGCTGTGGAGACCAAGTCAATGGATATTTTTAAGGTGGCGATTGATTAGTACGGGTGTCAGGGGTTATGGGGAGAAGGCAGGAGAATGGGGTTGAGAGGGAAAGATAGACCAGCCATGATTGAACGGTGAAGTAGACTTGATGGGCCGAATGGCCTAATTCTGCTCCGACGACTGATGAATTTACGAACTTATGAAAACTACAACATTTAGGGTGGATAGTGATCAACCATTGCAACATACTCGAATCATGATGGTCCATCCATTGTAAATTGTCAGAGTGAGGCTAAATGCAAATTGGAGGAACAGCACCTCATATTGCGGTTGGGAAGCTTACAGCCCAGTGGTATGAATGTTGATTTCTCTCACTTCAAGTAACCCCTGCATTCCCCCTCTCTCCATCCCTCCCCCACCCAAGTCGCACCAGCTTCTCGTTCTCACCTAGCAAACACCTAACAATGGCCAGTCTACATCGTTACTACTTTGCATATCTTTCATTCATTTGTTCTGTCTTTCTACATCACCACCTTTATCTCTCGTTTCCCTTTCCCTTGACTCTCAGTCTGAAGAAGGGTCTCTCCAAAGAAGCTGCCTGTCCCAAATAGACACAAAATACTGGAGTAACTCAGCGGGACAGGCAGCATCTCTGGAGAGAAGGAATGGGTGACGTTTCTGGTCGAGACCCTTCTTCAGGCTGATCTCAGGGGAGTGGGAGGTACATAGATAAGGAAGTGTACAGATAAGGAAGCGTAAGGTGTGAAAACAGGACAAAGTGAATGAAGATCAAGGAAAATGTAGAATAGATCGTTGTTAGTTAGGAGAAGGTAAATGTGATGTTTGGTGGACTGTGTGGGGTGGGAGGACCCGTTGCTCCTCCCGTGCAGCAGGTGGCGCTGCACAGGACAAAGGGAGATGTTTTGTGCATAGTTATGTTGGCTGCACACAGTGTGGATTGTGGGGTTGCAGCCATTTTAGTTGTCTTGCTGCCAGCATCGAGTTACTGCAATAAAGACTTCTGTTGTACCTTGAAGACTCGCAAAGTTTCATACGGGCATAGAACAAGAACACGAAAGTAAACAAATCAAATGTAGTCACAGACAGTAAGACTGGTGGGATAACTGGGAAGGGGGAGGGGATGGAGAGAGTGGGATAGCAAGGGCGACTCGAAGTTAGAGAGGTCAATGTTCATACCGCTGCTGCCCAGGCGAAATATGAGGTGCTGTTCCTCCAATTTGCGCTGGGCCTCTCACTGACAGTGGAGGAGGCCCAGAAGGGCCTAGGGCGGCACGGTGGCGCAACGGTAGAGTTGCTGCCTTACAGCGAATGCAGCGCCGGAGACTCAGGTTCGATCCTGACTACGGGTGCTGTACCGTACCGAGTTTGTACGTTCTCCCCGTGACCTGCGTGGGTTTCCTCCGACATCTTCGGTTTCCTCCCACACTCCAAAGACGTACAGGTTTGTAGGTTAATTGGCTGGGCAAATGTAAATGTAGTGGGTGTAGGATAGTGTTAGTGTGCGGGGATCGTTGGGCGGCACGGACCCGGTGGGCCGAAGGGCCTGTTTCTGCGCTGTATCTCTAAATCTAAATCTAGAACAGAATGGTCAGACTGGGAGTGGGAGGGGGAGCGGGATGTCACCTGTCCTGCTGAGTTACTCCAGCAATTTGTGCATATCTTCACGATAATAAAATGTAGGGTAGAAGTCCCTTCAATGCCATGATGGCAGTACTTCCACAAGGCTATCCTTAAACTGCGTAGAATTGAAAAAGGCAACTCGTTGAGAGTCTAGGTGCATTTGGCTCCTGCGTTCTTTGAAAAAAAAAATCAGTCAATCATTTAATCTAATTTTCAAATGGCCTTCCTCCAAAGATAAAATCTCCTGGCAAGAATCTAACTGATTCGTTTTCTGATTAAACTGATGTTGGCTCATTCATTTCCTGTATAGATTAATTTTGCATGTACAAGGTGGATGGATACAGTCATTTGCTTTTTAACTCTAATAACATTATAAATCCATTCATCGTAGCAGGCCCTGATTAATTTATATCCGATTTATAATCTTACGCAGAAAGGACAGAGATTCATCAAAATATATGATGGGAGGCAATAATGGGAACACAAGTTCAAATGTGATAGGAGCAGAATTCGGCCATTCGGCCCATCAAGTCTACTCCGCCATTCAATCATGGCTGATCCATCTCTCCCTCCTAACCCCATTCTCCTGCCTTCTCCCCATAACCCCCGTACCAACAAGAATCTATCAATCTTCGCCTTAACAAAATCCATTGACTTGGCCTCCACAGCCTTCTGTGGCAAAGAATTCCACAGATTCACCACCCTCTGATTAAAGAAATTCCTCCTCATCTCCTTGCGAAAGAAACGTCCTTAAATTCTGAGGCTGTGACCTCTAGTCCTAGACTCTCCCACCAGTGGAAACATCCTCTCCACATCCACTCTATCAAAGCCTTTCACTATTCGGTATGTTTCGATAAGGGGCAAATGTAGGTAATTGGGACAAGCTTCGATGGGGATTGAAGTCTGAATAAGGGTCTTGACCTGAAACGTCACCTATTCGTTTCTGCAGAGATGCTGCTTCACCTGCTGAGATACTCCAGCTTTGTGTGTCTATCTTAGATGGGGCATCTTGGTTGGCATGGACATGTTGGGCTGAAGGGCCTGTTTCCGTGCTATATGGCTCCAGGAATACAAAGAACATTTGCACAGGATGTGTCGGAAAAAAACTGCAGATGCAGGTTAAAATCGAAGGTAGACACAAAATGCTGGAATAACTCAACGGGACAGGCAGGAACTCAGGAGAGAAGGCATCTCTCCGGAGATGCTGCCTGACCTGCTGAGTCAACAGTCAACAGTCAACAGAGCTTTATTTCTCATTCGGTACCAAGGTACCGAACGAAATTACATAGCAGTCACACAAAAAAAAAGAACACAAGACACATGACCCCAACACAAACGTCCATCACAGTGACTGCAAACACCCCCTCACTGTGATGGAGGCAACAAAACTTCCACTCTCTTCCCCACGCCCACGGACAGACAGCTTGTCCCCGACCGACCCGCACAGTCCCCGCAAGGGGATGGAAGTCCCCGCGGCCGAGTCGCACCGGGCGCTGAAACGTCTCGCGGCCGAGCCGGGCGATGGAAGGCCCCGCGGCCGAGCCGTGCGCAGCTAAGTCCCGCGGTCGAGCCGCGGCGGGCGATGTTAGGTCCCGCGGCCGAGCCGCACCAGGCGATGGAAGGCCCCGCGGCCGAACCGCACCGGGCACTGTTAAGTCCAGCGGCCGAGCCGCACCAGCGATGAAAAGTCCCGCGGCCGAGCCGCGCCGGGCGATGTTAGGCCCCGCAGCCGAGCCGCACCAGTGATGAAAAGTCCAGCGGCCGAGCCGCGCCGGGCGATGTTAGGTCCCGCGGCCGAGCCGCGCCGGGCGATGTTAGGCCCCGCGGCCGAGCCGCACCGGGCACTGTTAAGTCCCACGGCCGAGCCGCGCCGGGCGATGTTAGGCCCCGCGGCCGAGCCGCACCGAGCACTGTTAAGTTCCGCGGCCGAGCCGCGCCGGGCGATGGAAGGCCCCGCGGCCGAGCCGCACCACGCGCCGTGAGGAAGAGACCTAAAAGAGAAAGGTTTCCCCCACCCCCCCACCCACACCACCACCCCCCACCCACACCACCACCCCCCACACATACACAACCAAAACCCCCCCCAAAAAAACCCCATCCCAACACCGACACACAACAAAAAAAAAAGGAAAAAAGACGAACAGACTGCTAGCGAGCCGCAGCCGTTAGGCGCCGCCACTTCCGAGTTACTCCAGCATTTTGTATCTACCTAGTATTTGTGCACAGTTAAGGGCCTGTCCTACAGGCGATTTTAAGGCGACTGCCGGTGACTAGGCTGTCGCCGACAGTTCGCCGGGGTGTCGCGGGCGTGATCGTGAGGAGTCTTCCAAGGATCGTAGTGGATCTCAGCGCATCACTGAGAAATCAACCGGAGTGAAATTTCTTGGCGACAGCTGGCTTGTCGCCAGGTATCGTTGCTTATTGCGGTCGCTGTCGCCTGCTGTCCCCAGGTTTGCTAGGTTCTCTTAGATGCATTTAGAAGCACGTAATATTAAAATAAGTAAAGTCATTTGAAGATACCATAAAATACTTGTGTTTAACCAATTTATTTACCGTCAGGACATTTGACAGGTAGATTGGAGGCGACAGTTTGATGGTCAGGTAAACGTGGGAATTTTCGCCATGTTTATGGCCATCAGCGATTACATTTAAAGTGGGCTCCCAACCCAGATATGCAACCCAGAAACCAGATATGCATCTCCCGTACATTTTCAAAGAATGCCCACACACTTTTCACAAAATTCCATTTAACCACTTTTTAAATTAAATTTCTTAATACTGCTATTAGTAAACTGGAAGTCAATCCAGCTTATGCCTTGTTACCGTGAAGCTTGGTTTTCAAGTAACCCGGGCAAGATGTTATATTTCAAAACTCTCAAGTTTTGCCGACTTGTCAGTGATTTCAGCGAAAATGAGGACGCCGGAGAAGCATTGACAGCGTGGGAAATTCGCGATGTTTCCGAAGACGGTGTAATCTCGACCTGACTCGGCATTGTCATGGTCATTGTCGTGGGCATTGTCGTAGGGTAAAACTTTAGCCTAAAAAACCGCCTAAAGTGGGACAGGCCCTTTAGCTTCTGTGATCTGGAATGCATGCCTGAGAGATATCAATGCAGAATCAATAGTAATCTTTAACTATTGCCAACAGTAATAGTAAAAGTGCTGCGTGGTGGTGCAGCGGTAGAGTTGCTGCCTTACAGCGAATGCAGCGCCGGAGACCCGTGTCCGATCCCGACTACGGGCGCCGTCTGAACGGAGATTGTACGTTCTCCCCGTGACCTGCGTGGGTCTCCTCCGAGATCTTCGGTTTCCTCCCACACTCCAAAGGCGCACAGGTATGTAGGTTAATAGATCCGTTCCCGGACCTGCAGGTTCAGGAACAGCTTCTTTCCTGCGGTCGTTATCTTACTTAACTCTGCGCTTCGGTGATTGCTGCCATCCCCCACCCCCCCCTCGGGCACTCCTCCCATCAGTGACTGATCTCGCTCACCGGAATTTCCACTACCGCTACTGTGCATATATGTATATATTATATGTTTTACTATTCCATCACATGCACTCTGGTTAAGATGCTAACTGCATTTCGTTGTCTCTGTACTTGTACACTGCACAATGACAATGAAGTTTGTATTGTATTGTATTGTATTGTAATTGGCTTGGTAAATGTAAAAATTGTCCCTAGTGGGTATAGGATAGTGTTAATATGCGGGGATCGCTGGTCGGCCTGGACCCGGTGGGCCGAAGGGCCTGTTTCCGCGCTGTATCTCTAAAACGTAGCGCTGACTAAAGAAATTCCTCCTCATCTCTTTCCTAAAGGAACGTCCTTTAATTCTGAGGCTGTGACCTCTAGTCCTGGACTCTCCCACTAGTGGAAACGTCCTCTCCACATGCAGGTGGGCACCAGTATGAGGGGGAGGGGGAGGCTTGGTGGGCTGATGGTTTTGACAATGGCCGGAGATGAACGGACAATAGGGTGTGAGATAAGGAGACTGTTCTTCCCCCAGATAGGATTTCATCAGCACAAACCATTAAACTATTAGACTGTCAGTTCTCAGCAGCTACAGACTGCTATTGATTTTACTCAGAGTCTAAAACCATCTCATTATGAAAACTGAACTGCTTGAAGAGTCTCTTCTATCTTTGCAGAGATCTCTTTTAGATTAAATACTTTACACCTCTGGGGAGAGTTCCGCTGTCAAGTTTCAGGGCTAGACTGCACTTTTATTGCATATCCAGCATCTAATTAACACTCCTGTCTTTGGCCACTGTGATTTCAAGCAGAAGGTTATTTCTGAGTGAGATGATGCTTTAACTCCTCGTTAAAATGAACTGCGCTCTTTCGCATTGTAATAACACAAAATGGGCCCAAGATGAAGGCACAATTCTTTAATAGAGTCACAGAGTCGTAGAGTGATACAGTGTGGAAACAAGTCCTTCAACCCAACTCTCCCACACTGGCCAACAATGTCCCAGCTACCCTAGTCCCACTTGCCTGCGCTTGGTCCATAACCCTCCAAACCTGTCCTATCCATGTACCTGTCCAATGGTTTCTTAAACGATGGGATAGTCCCAGCCTCAACTACCTCCTCTGGCAGCTTGTTCCATACATCCACCACCCTCTGTGTGGAAAAGTTACCCCTTGGATTCCTATTAACTCTTTTCCCCTTCACCTTGAACCTATGTCCTCTGGTCCTCGATTCCCCTACTCTGGGTAAGAGACTCTGTGCATCTACCCGATCTATTCCTCTCATGATTTTGCATACTTCTGCTCAAGATTCCAGCATCTGCAGTTTCTTGTGTTTCCTACTGAATACATTGATTAAGCAAAATTCGAGAGTACAAACGCGGGCGGGGGGCAAGGAACTGCAGATGCTGGTTTACAAAGAAAAAAAGACGCAAAGTGCTGGAGTAACTCAGTGGGTCAGGCAGCATCTGTGGAAGGGTGGGCTGACAACGTTTCGTGTCGGAACCCTTCTTCAGGCTGAAGAAGAGTCAGTTCAGTTTAGTTTATTGTCTCGTGTACCGAGGTACAGTGAAAAGCTTTGGTTGTGTGCTAACCAGTCAGCGGAAAGACAATACATGATTACAATCGAGCCATTCACAGTGGACAGATCCCCGCCCGAAATGTCCATTCCCTCCACAGATGCTGCCTGACCCATTGGGTTCCTTCGGCTCTTTGTCTTTTGCTCAAGATTCCAGCATCTGCAGTTTCTTGTGTCTCCTACTGATTACATCGATTAAGCAAAATTCAAGAGTACGTATGAGAAGTTGACAATGGCTTAGTTTCAGCTGTGCATTTAGACACACACACACACACACACACACACACACACACACACACACACACATACACACACACACACACACACACACACACACACACACACATACATGCACTTATATATACACACACACATATGCAATCACTTACATACACACACATATACACACACTTACATACAGACACATATGATATGCACACACTTACGCACACACATATACACATTTACATACACACACACACATATATATATATGCACACACATACACACACACATATATATATATACACACACACACACACATATATATATATATATATATATACATATATATATATACACACATACATATATATATATATACACAAACATAGGGTGGTGAATCTGTGGAATTCATCAATACAGAAGGCTGTGGAGGCTAAATTAATGGATATTTTAAAGGCAGAGATTGACGGATTCCTAATTAGTACGGGTGTCAGGGTTTATGGGGAACAGGCAGGAGAATGGGGTTGGGAGGGAGAGATAGATCAGCAATGATTGAATGGTGGAGTAGACTTAATGGGGCCGAATGGCCTAATTCTACTCCTACCACTTATGAACTTGGTGAACCAAATAATATCCTGATATGAAATGAAGAATAAATATTGTCAGCTCATCAGGGAGAGATTAATGTGAACCAAACAGAACTGCACCAATTCTATTTCCGAGAAACGTATGCACATTTAAACACGGTGAATGTCACGAGCTTTCTGGAAGTCAACAGACTGAAAGGTGAAATGTAAAACAATCAAACTGAGGATGGAATTATTAAATTAATTTTGGGAATGCATCTGATGTGGTCCCGTGGGGAAAATAAATTGTCCTAATTCGTGTTGTGGAGCGCTAATTAGTGAGCCTGTTTATTAATCAAAATGCTGAAAATTTGCACCTTTTGGGATTTATTAGATTTCGTTGGCGCACTTACTAAATGTTTGTTTTTGCAAATGACACGGTGGCGCAGCGGGTAGAGCTGCTGCCTTACAGCGCCCGAGACCCAGGCTTAGATCCTGACCTCGGGTGCTGTCTGCGTGGAGTGTGTACGTTCTCCCTGTGACCACGTGGGTTTTTAGTTTTTAGTTTTAGTTTTAGAGGTACAGCGCGAAAAAAAGGCCCTTCGGCCCATCCAGTCCGCGCCGACCCGAGCTCCCCGCACACCAGCACTGTCCTACTGGTGAGGTGTTCCTACTGGTACACCTACCAGTATACCAGTAGGTATAATACTAGTATACCTACTGGTATACTAGTAGAGACAAGTATACTAGTATACTAGAGACAATTTACAATTCTACCAAAGCCAAATAGACCATAAACCTGCACGTCTTTGGAGCATGGGTGGAAACCGTAACTCTCGGGGAAAACCCATGCAGGTCACGGGGAGAACGTACAAACTCTGTGCAGACAGCACCCGTAGTCGGGATCGAACCGGGGTCTCTGGCGTCGTGAAGCAGCAAATCTACCGCTGCGCCACCGTGCTGTCCCAACTGCTCCGGGTGCTCCGGTTTCCACCCACATTCCAAAGGCGTGCAGGTCTGTAGGTTGGTTGGCTTCTGTAAATTGTCCCGAGTGTGCGTGGGATAGAACTGGTGTGAACGGGCGATCGCTGGTCGGCGCGGACCTGGTGGGTCGAGGGACTTAGACAATAGACAATAGACAATAGGTGCAGGAGGAGGCCATTCGGCCCTTCGAGCCAGCAGCGCCATTCAATGTGATCATAGCGGATCATTCTCAATCAGTACCCCGTTCCTGCCTTCTCCCCATACCCCCTGACTCTGCTATCCTTAAGAGCTCTAACTAGCTCTCTCTTGAATGCATTCAGAGAATTGGCCTCCACTGCCTTCTGAGGCAGAGAATTCCATAGATTCACAACTCTCTGACTGAAAAAGTTTTTCTTCATCTCAGTTCCAAATGGCCTACCCCTTATTCTTAAACTGTGGCCCCTTGTTCTGGACTCCCCCAACATTGGGAACATGTTTCCTGCCTCTAACGTGTCCAACCCCTTAATAATCTTATACGTTTCGATAAGATCCCCTCTCATCCTTCTAAATGCCAGTGTATACAAGCCTCGTCGCTCCAGTCTTTCAACATATGACAGTCCCGCCATTCCGGGAATTAACCTCGTGAACCTACGCTGCACGCCCTCAATAGCAAGAATATCCTTCCTCAAATTTGGAGACCAAAACTGCACACAGTACTCCAGGTGTGGTCTCACTAGGGCCCTGTAAAACTGCAGAAGGACCTCTTTGCTCCGATACTCAACTCCTCTTGTTATGAAGGCGAACATTCCATTGGCTTTCTTCACTGCCTGCTGTACCTGCATGCTTCCTTTCAGTGACTGATGCACTAGGACACCCAGATCTCGTTTGTTTACACGTTACATCTCCCAACTAAAACTAAACTAAATTAATCGAGTTTGCGACTGGGAAATCATTTTTGCTCTCCGTTCACTTGATGTGACAAAGCACAGATTAACGGCCAAACATGTTTTGTTTTTAAAGATGACGAGTGAGATTTAATCACTAGTGTTTGGTGTTGGCTGTTAGACGTCCTGTTACATTCCTCTCTCCCATCTCCTACACATTGCACTTGTCAGAGTAACACACTTTGCCACTCAACTCCCCAACAAGATCGGTGCAGTGACATTGATCGGAGAAAAACTGCACCTTATCTGTTTTGTTGCTCAAGTGAGTAATTGCACTGCCACAGGATCTCCTTGGTTTTACTTTAAATATATATATCATCTATCGGATATATATTTCACCCCCTGGGACCGAACAAAATGCTGTCAGCTGTGCGGGAAGGAACGAAACCGGAGATAGACGCAAAAAGCTGGAGCGACTCAGCGGGCCAGGCAGCGTCTGTGGAGGGGATGGACAGGTGACGTTTCGGGTTGGGACCCTTCTTCACACCTCTGATTTCAGGTCATTTTCGGCCCTCCTCATGCCCCATCCAAATGATAGAGGCTTGAGAACACAATGAGGCTGGATTTATGAAACGTACTGAAAGACAAAGTCATAGAGCTGTACAGCACGGAAGTAGGCCCTTCGGCCCATCATGTCCGTATCAACCAACTTGACATATAGGGCTATTCACAGAATGCTGGAGTAACTCAGCAGGTCAGGCAGCATCTCAGGAGAGAAGGAATGGGTGACGTTTCGGGTCGAGACCCTTCTCCACCCTAATGCAGAATTCCACCATGTTATGGCCACTGTTGCCCAAGGGGCCTTGCACAAGATCGCGAACTAACCCTTCCTCATTATACAATGCCCAGTCTGGGATGGCCTGCCCTCTAGTCGGTTCCTCTACATATTGGTTTATAAAACCATCCCGTATACATTCCAGGAAATCTCCTCCTCAGCGCTGCTACCAATTTGGTTGGCCCAATCTATATGTAGATTAAAGTCACCCATGATAACTGCTGTATCTCTGTCCCTCTCTTCCCCTCCTCCTTCCCAGATCTCCCTCTATCTTCCAACTTTAGATAGTTCCTCTGTCCCCCTCTTCCCCTCCTCCTTCCCAGATCTCCCTCTATCTTCCTGTCTCCACCTATATCCTTCCTTTGTCCCGCCCCCCATGACATCAGTCTGAAGAAGGGTCTCGACCCGAAACGTCACCCATTCCTTCTCTCCTGAGATGCTGCCTGACCTGCTGAGTTACTCCAGCATTTTGTGAATAAATACCTTCGATTTGTACCAGCATCTGCAGTTATTTTCTGATATATAGGGCCAGTCGCATTGGCTTGCATTTGGCCCATTGCCCTCCAAAGCCATCCTATCAATGTATCTGTCCAAATGGAAATATTACTAAAAGTCTCATCTTGTATGTATGTATATGGTCTTTTGTATGTATGTGGTCTATTGTTTGTACGTGGTCTTTTCCTTTACTTAGTTCTCGTTTATTATATTGTTTGCTGTGTACCACCTTTACATATTCTGTCGTGCTGCTGCAGGTAAAAGAACTTCATTGTTCCCATTGTGTGGGAAGGAACTGCAGATGCTGGTTTAAACCGAAGATAGGCACAAAATGCCGGAGTAACAAAGCGGGACAGGCAGCTTCTCTGGAGAGAAGGAATGGGTGACGTTTCGGGTCGAGACCCTTCTTCAGAAGAAGAGTCTCAACCAAAAACGTCACCCATTTCGTTGTTCTATCTGGGTCATATGGCAATAAAACACTCTTGACTTTTGCTCACCTTACCCTTCAGACCTGCACCTGAAAGCATATCCGTGGTGAAAATATTCCAACAATTGATATGAATTGTATTGAATTAAATTAAATTAAATTACATTACATTACATTACATTACATTAAATTAAATTAAATTGAATTGAATTGAACTGTATTGAATTGATTTGAATTGAATTGAAATGAATTGAATTGAATTGAAATGAATTAAATTGAATTGAATTGAAATGAATTGAATTGTATTCATATCATATCATATATATACAGCCGGAAACAGGCCTTTTCGGCCCTCCAAGTCCGTGCCGCCCAGTGATCCCCGTACATTAACACTATCCTACACCCACTAGGGACAATTTTTTTTTTACATTTACCCAGCCAATTAACCTACATACCTGTACGTCTTTGGAGTGTGGGAGGAAACCGAAGATCTCGGAGTAAACCCACGCAGGTCACGGGGAGAACGTACAAACTCTTGAATTGAATTGTATTGAATTGAATTGAATTGAATTGTATTGAATTGAATTGAATTGAACTGAACTAAATTGAATTGAATTAAATTGAATTGAAGGATACAACATGGAAACAGGCCCTTCAGCCCACCGAGTCCAAGCTGACCATTGATCACCCGTTCACATTATATTTAAATTCTATGTTATCCCACTTTCTCATCCACTCCATACACACCAGGGGCAATTATTTTGCAGCGGGCCAATTAACCTACAAACCCGTGCGTCTTTGGCACCTGCGTGTGTGAATTTGTGTGTGTGTGTGAGTATGGTTGTGCATGTGTGTGTGAGTATGTGTGTGTATTCATGAGTGTATGTGTGAACAAGTGTGTGTGTGAGTGTGTGAATGCATGCATATGTATGAGTGTGTGAGTATGTTTGCATTTCTGTGTGTGTGTGTGTGAGTGTGTGTGTGAGTGTGTGTGTGTGTGAGTGTGTGTGTGTGTGTGAGAGTGTGTGTGTGTGTGAGTGTGTGTGTGTGTGTGTGTGAGTGTGTGAGTGTGTGTGTGAGTGTGTGTGTGTGTGTGAGTGTGTGTGTGTGAGTGTGTGTGTGTGTGTGTGAGTGTGTGTGTGTGTGTGTGTGTGTGTGAGTGAGTGTGTGTGTGTGTGTGAGTGTGTGTGTGTGTGTGTGTGTGTGTGTGTGATTGTGTGTGTGTGTGAGTGAGTGTGTGTGTGAGTGAGTGTGTGTGTGTGTGTGTGTGTGCGAGTGTGTGTGTGTGAGTGTGTGTGTGTGAGTGTGTGTGTGAGTGTGTGTGTGTGTGTGTGTGTGTGGGTGGGTGTGTGTGTGAGTGTGTGTGTGTGTGAGTGTGTGAGTGTGTGTGTGAGTGTGTGTGTGTGTGTGTGAGTGTGTGTGTGTGTGAGTGTGTGTGTGTGTGAGTGTGTGTGTGTGTGTGTGTGAGTGTGTGTGTGTGTGTGAGTGTGTGTGTGTGTGATTGTGTGTGTGTGTGTGAGTGAGTGTGTGTGTGAGTGAGTGTGTGCGTGTGTGTGTGTGTGCGAGTGTGTGTGTGTGTGAGTGTGTGTGTGTGTGTGTGTGAGTGTGTGTGTGAGTGTGTGTGTGTGAGTGTGTGTGTGTGTGTGTGAGTGTGTGTGTGTGAGTGTGTGTGTGTGTGAGTGTGTGTATCTCTGTGTGTCAGGTGTAATGGAAGTGCTCTTCTACCTTATTGCTGGTTTGGGATGGTGTATATAGATGAATAGTGGTAGTTGTGACACACAGATGGCTGGGAGCATTCAGGAGCAGTCCTGAACAGCTTTAGAAAGTAAATCAGAATATGTTGTTACCAACCACCTTTGTCCCACATCCTTTAGTTTAGTTTAGAGAAACATTCGGCCCACCAGGTCCGCACCGACCAGCGATCCCTGCACACTAACACTATACTACACACATTAGGGACGATTTACATTTGTACCAAGCCAATTAGCCTACAAACCTGTACGTCTTTGGGATGTGGAATGAAACCGGCATGCCCGGAGAAAACCCACGCAGGTCACGGGGAGAATGTACAAACTCCGTATAGACAGTACCCGTAGTCAGGATCGAACCCGGGTCTCTGGCGCTGTGAGGCAGCAACTCTACCGCTGCGCCACCGTGCCACCCGCTCTTCCGGCTTTCTTCCACCCTCCCCCTGCACTCCATCTGAAGAAGTGCCCCGACCCGAAACGTCATCGATCAATGTTCTCCAGAGATGCTGCCTGACCACTGAGTTCCTCCAGCACTCTGTGAAACGCCACCTATCAATGTTCTCCAGAGATGCTGCCTGACCACTGAGTTCCTCCAGCACTTTGTACCTTCCTGTCTAAATCATGATTTAGTTTAAAGATACAACACGGAAACAGGCCATTCGGCCCACCGAGTCCGCACCGACCAGCGATCCCTGCAAACTAACAGTTTGGCTTTCTGCCCAACCAATTGTTCAAATGCTTTTGATTGCAACATGCATCTTAATTTAGTTCAACAAAGAAACTGACATTTTACTAAAGAACACGCGCTAGTGACAATTTACAAATGTACCAAGCCAATTAGGCGGCACGGTAGCGCAGCGGTAGAGTTGCTGCTTTACAGTGAATGCAGCGCCGGAGACTCAGGTTCGATCCTGACTACGGGTGCTGCACTGTAAGGAGTTTGTACGTTCTCCCCGTGACCTGCGTGGGTTTTCTCCGAGATCTTCGGTTTCCTCCCACACTCCAAAGACATACAGGTATGTAGGTTAATTGGCTGGGTAAATGTAAAAATTGTCCCTAGTGGGTGTAGGATAGTGTTAATGTGCGGGGATCGCTGGGCGGCGCGGACTTGGAGGGCCGAAAAGGCCTGTTTCCGGCTGTATATATATGATATGATATGATATGATTAGTCTACAAACCTGCACGTCTTTGGACTATTCCCTTAGTTGGATGATCAGCCATGATCATATTGAATGGCGGTGCAGGCTCGAAGGGCCGAATGGCCTACTCCTGCATCTATGTTCTATGTTTCCATGGAGTGTGGGAGGAAACCGAAGATCTCGGAGAAAAACCCGCGCAGGTCACGGGGAGAACGTACAAACTCCCCGTACGGACGGCACCCGTGGTCGGGATCGAACCCGGGTCTCTGGCACTGCGAGGAACCACTCTACCGCTGCGCCACCGTGCCGCCATGACATGCGTTGGTTATTCATGCCTTGAGCACTAGAGGGAGCAGTTGTCTCCAACAGGGACGTGGAGTGGATCGTCCAACCAGCTGAGAATCTCACCTCTTATCTCCTGATTGTTAGATCAGTAACGTATGTATGGGGAAATTGAAGGAAAACAAAGCCTGGATTTTAATTTCCTGACTGATGAGAATCAGTGCGAATGCCAAAGCACTACCGTTCAACATCAAAGAAAAACTAAATGAAGCCACATGCATATTTATTAGTATCGGAAAAAAGGAATTGCCATCAATGCCTCTCAAAGGGTTTCATCTGTAAATTTATACCGCAGTTTCGTATGGATTCCTTCAACTTCATTAGGTCAGCAGTAAAACAATCTTCTCAGTTCAGCTGAACGCACTTAGCTGCATATCGGACTTCACTGGGCTTTACCTTGCACTCAACATCGTTCCCTTTGTCTTGTGTCTGTCCACTGTGGACGGCTCGATTGTAATCGTGCATTGTCTTTCTGCTGACTGGTTTAATATAGTTTAGTTTAGTTTAGTTTAGTTTAGAGATACAGCAAGTCTGCACCGACCAGCGATCCTCGCACGCTAACACTATCCTACGCACACGGGGGACAATTTACACTTATACCGAACCAATTAACCTACAAACCCGCAGGCCTTTGGAGTGTGGGAGGAAACCGGAGCACCCGGAGAAAACCCACGCAGGTCACGGGGAGAACGTACAAACTCCGCACAGACAGCACCCGTAGTCGGGATCGAACCCGGGTCACCGGTGCTGCAAGCGCTGTGAGGCAGCAACTCTACCGCTGCGCCACCGTGACCGCAACAAAAGCTTTTCACTGTACCTCGGTGCACGTGACGACGAACTAACGTGAAATCTAAACGTTATTCCCTTTATCCTGTATCTGTACACTGTAGACTTTTGAGATACAGCGTGCAAACAGGCCCTTCGGCCCACCGGGTCCGCGCCGACCAGCGATCACCCCTTACACTAACACTATCCTACACGCACTAGGGACAATTTACAGTTTTACTGAAGCCAATTAATCTACAAGCCTGTACGTCTTTGGAGTGTGGGAGAAAACCGGAGCACCCGGAGAAAACCCACGCAGGTCACGGGGAGAACGTACAAACTCCGTACAGACAACACCTGCAGTCACGATCGAACCCGGGTCTCTGGCGCTGTGAGGCAGCAACTCTACCGCCGCGCCACCGTGCCTTCGACTTCATTCCTTTAGGTGCACAGAATGCAGTGGAAAGTGGCTTTCGTTGGCACTGTTTATGCATCACATCAATTTTTAATTCCACCAACTAGGATTGGTTGTACTAGGGATTTGAACGTGGCTGAGCACTAGGTTAATCCAATGCCATCATCGGTTCAAGAGAACGCTATTTGTAGCACATTGTTTCCACTGTTAATCTCTTGTCAGCCACTGCATCTCAATGCAGGTTTAACATGTTCACGTTGATCATCTTAAGAGCGTACAAACAAAATCTAACTGCTCATGGTTGATTGTCATAAGATCATAAGATCATAAGTGATAGGAGCAGAATTGGGCCATTCGGCCCATCCAGTCTACTCTGCCATTCAATCATGGCTGATCAGGGCGGCACGGTGGCGCAGCGTGAATTCAGCGCCGGAGACTCAGGTTCGATCCTGACTACGGAGTTTGTACGTTCTCCCCGTGACCTGCGTGGGTTTTCTCCGAGATCTTCGGTTTCCTCCCACACTCCAAAGACGTACAGGTATGTAGGGTAATTGGCTGGGCAAATGCAGTTGTGTGTCTTGTTGTATTTTTCTGGTATGACTGTATGGTGAATCAAATTTCACTGTACCTTAAATGGTATAACGTGACAATAAAGGACCATTGAACCACTGAACCATTGACCACGTAGGTTTTGTCCGGCTGCTCTGGTCTCCTCCCACATCACAAAGGCATGCAGGATTGCCGGTAGTGCTAAAAATGAACTGCAGATGCTAGTTTATACCAAAGATAATGCTGGAGTAAATCAATGGGTCAGGCAGCATCTCTGCAGAAAATGGATAGATGACATTTTGGGTCAGGATCCCACACCCGAAACCCCACCCATTCCTTCTCTCCAGAGATGCTGCCTGACCAGCTGAGTTACTCCAGCATTTTAGTGTCTATCTCAGGTTTGTATGTTAATTGGCTTCTGTAAATTGTACCTAGTGTGTAGGAAAGAACTAGTGTGTGGGGATCGCTGGTCGGTGCGGACTCGGTGGGCCGAAGGGCCTGTTTCCATGTTGTATCTCTAAACTAAACTAAACAAATTCCTAACCTGCACTGTACAGATATTCTTAGATCCCGAAGGTATTTATTCACAAAATGCTGGAGTAACTCAGCAGGTCAGGCAGCATCTTGGAGGGAAGGAATGGGTGACGTTTCGGATCGAGACCCTTCTTCAGACCGATGTCAGGGGGGGGGGCGGGACAAAGGAAGGATATAGGTGGAGACAGGAAGATAGTGGGAGAACTGGGAAGGGGGAGGGGAAGAGAGGGACAGAGGAACTATCTAAAGTTGGAGAAGTCAATGTTCATACCGCTGGGTTGCAAGCTGCCCAAGCGAAATATGAGGTGCTGTTCCTCCAATTTCCGGTGGGCCTCACTATGGCACTGGGGGAGGCTCATGACAGAAAGGTCAGACTGGGAGTGGGAGGGGGAGTTGAAGTGCTCAGCCACCGGGAGATCAGATTGGTTAATGCGGACTGAGCGCAGGTGTTGAGCGAAACGATCGCCGAGCCTGCTCTTGGTTCAACACTGCCTGATCCATCACGGGTTCTGACCTCCCCACCACCGAAGGGAACAACAAGAGTCGCTGCCTCAAAAAGGCAACCAGCATCATCAGAGACCCACACCACCCTGGCCACGCTCTCATTTCACTCCTGCCATCGGTAAGAAGCACAGGAGTTTGAAAGGCCAGAGATTTATTCCAAGAATAAAGGGGAGGCCATTTAAAACGGAGGTTGTGAATTTGTGGAATTCTCTGCCACAGAAGGCAGTGGAGGCCAATTTACTGGATGAATTTAAAAGAGAGTTAGATAGAGCTAGTGGAATCAAGGGATATAGGGAGAAGGCAGGATTGTGGATGATCAGCCATGATCACAATGAATGGCGGTGCTGGCTCGAAGGGCCAAATGGCCTCCTCCTGCACCTATTTTCTAAGCTTCTATGTTTCTATAAAAAGACAAAAGGCAGTGAGTTAAAGATATAACGAGAGAAGAGCCACACGGAGGAAATCCACGCGGTCACAGGAAGAACGTGGAAACTCCACACAGACAGCACACAAGGTCAGGATGGAACCCGGGTCTCTGGCGCTGTGAGGCAGCAACTCTACCGCTGCGCCACCGCGCCGATCCTAAAATACTAATGTAAAACTATACAAGAAATTGCTAGTTAGTTAGTTAGTTGGTTTATGTTTATTGTCACGTGAACCGAGGTACAGTGAAAAGCTTTCGTTGCTCGCAAACCAGTCAGCAGAAAGACAATACATGATTACAATCGAGCCATTTACAATCGAGCAGGTACACTTAATCATTTTGTCCTTCTGAAAATTTAAAGGGTTAAGATAACCTTTTTGGGAATATAATATACGGTGAATTATTATTTTTCTTTATATTCATTTCTTTCTAAAATTAAAATTTCAAATGTTATTCATGTTGGTTTTAGATCCCTCAGAACTGCAGTGGCTTTTCAACATAATAAGAGGACCGGTTACTCTTGAGATTAATTTAAAAGATACAGGAACCTTGAGTTGTCTTTCAACTTTCCGTTATGAATGTGTGCTGAGAAACTACATTTCTTCCTTATTCGACGCTCTGAATAAGTGCTGCATAAACAAAAAATTGCCAATTAGATCCCCTGACCAAGAATTGTGAAATGGTGAAAATGTGTTACAAGCTGCCAGAGGCAAGTGCATTGTTTTATACTGTGGCAACAGGGCTTGTTTCAGTAGGAAAGAACTGCAGATGCTGGTTTAAATCGAAAGAAGACACAAAATGCTGGAGTAACTCAGTGGGACAGGCAGCATCTCTGGAGAGAAGGAATGGGTGACGCTTCGGGTCGAGACCCTTCTTCAGACTGACGTCTGCTTGCTTCAATGCTGTCTCTTTCTTTTGTATGTTTAATATAACATAATATATTTCTTTATTTGTCCCACACAGGGGACATTTGCATTGTTACAGCAGCAAAGTAGATAGCAAGAGACATTCATTATAAATAAAAATAAAGATAAGGATAATTGTCATCATTTTCTGTGTTTTTTAAAAAACTGTTACTGTTAACTGGTCTGTTGACCGGTCTGTTGGGGACAGTGCTGGTTGTGCAGTTTCACAGCAGCGGGAAGGAAGGACCTCCGATATCCGGCAACGGCAGCGGCAGCGTCTTCGCCCGCCCTGGATCACAGGGCTTGGGTCGGCCCGCCGCGGACCTTTCACCGTCCGGCGCGGCCTGGAACGTGGCAACTACAACAGCCTGACCGCGGGAGAAGACGGCAGGGAAAGAGAAAAGACACTCTGGCCTTCCATCACAGTGGGGAGGGGACTGGAGGAGACTCACTGTGATGGATGGTTCTTTTTTTTGTGTTTTGTGTTGGTTGGGGTTGTGTAATTTGCTTATTTTATTGCTCTTATTGTTGGACTGTGGGTGACGAAATCTCGTCCAAATGACTTGTTTTTTGGATGACAAATAAAGATATCCTGAATCCTGAATCCTATCCTTCATACACTTGGGGTGAAGGAGTCTGTCACTGTCAACTACAACAATTAACAGTGGCAATTGGTGCTTCAGAGTATCGTAGTTGACGCTTTGCTGCAAATGTTGCCAGTTCTGTAGAACTAGCCAGGGTGGACGATGAGGACGTAAAGCAGCTCCCACCCCAGTCCTGTTTGACTCGATGTCTTTATGCCTGCGTTTGGCCCATATCCCTCTAAACCTCACCTGTCCATGTACCTGTCCAAATGCCTTTGAAATGCTGTCATAGTGCCAGGTGGGAGGATGGTTCGGTTGCCTGATAACAGCTGAGAAGAACCTGTCCCTGAATCTGGAGGTGTACGTTTTCACACTTCTGTACCTCTTGCCCGATGGGAGAGGGGAGAAGAGGGAGTGACCGGGGTGAGACTGGTTCTTGGTTATGCTGCTGGCCTTGCCGAGGCAGCGTGAGGTGTAGATGGAGTGTCTTTAATGTAGCATTAATGCCCAATAGATGAAAAGACATTTGGACAGATACATAGATAGGAACAAGTTTTGAGGGATACAGGCCAAACATGGGCAGGGGGGACTAGTGTAGATGGGGCATCATTGGTTGGCATGGACAAGTTGGGGCGAAGGGCCGGTTTCAGTGCTGTTTGCCTCTGGCTTTATGCCCACATTTCCATATATCCCTCTAATCCTTTCCTATCCATGTTCCTGCCCAAATGTCTTTGAAATGTTGTTATAGTACCAGCCCCAACTACCTCCTCTGGCAGATCGTTCCACACACCCACTGAGTAAATAAATTTCCCCTTCAACCTATGTCCTCTGACGTTTAGACTAGATACAGTGGAGAAACAGGCCCTTCGGCCCACCAAGTCTGTGCTGACCAGCGATCACTCCGTACACCAACACTATTCTACACACACTATGGAACGTCAGCCATCCTTTTTCTCCAAAGATGCTGCCTGACCCGTTGAAGTTACTCCAGCTCTTTGTGTCTATCTTAGGAGAATTCAACGTTCATACTGTTGGTTATGTCTTGTTTATCTTGGGCGGCGCGGTGGCGCAGCGGTAGAGTTGCTGCCTTACAGCGAATGCAACGCCGGAGACCCGGGTTCCATCCCGACTACGGGTGCTGTCTGTACGGAGTTTGTACGTTCTCCTCGTGACCTGCGTGGGTTTTCTCCGAGATCTTCGGTTTCCTCCCACACTCTAAAGTCGTACAGGTACGTAGGTTATTTGACTTGGTGCATGTGTAAATTCTCCCCAGTGCGTGCAGGGTAGTGTTACTGTGCGGGGATCGCTGGTCGGCGCGGACCCGGTGGGCCGAAGGGCCTGTTTCCGCACTGTATCACTAAAACTAAAACTATAACTAAATTAGTAGAAATATACAATTTGCAGACACCAATTAACCTACAAATCTGCACGTCTTTGGAGTGTGGGAGGAAACCGGAGCGCCCGGAGAAAACCCACGCAGGTCACGGGGAGAACGTACAAACTCCGTACAGACGGCGCCCGTAGTCAGGATCGAACCTGAGTCTCTGGTGCTGCATTCGCTGTAAGGCGGCAACTCTACCGCTGCGCCACCGTGCCGACCTGTGTCTTTGTGTCTTTAAAAAAAATGATTAACAATCCTGTGGCCATTCGATCAGCCATGATCACATTGAATGGCGGTGCTAGCTCGAAGGGCCGAATGGCCTCCTCCTGCACCTATTGTCTATTGTCTATTGATGAGGGTGATAGGATGCATCCAAAGGCTGTACCTTTGTCGGCTAAAGGGACGCGGAGAGGCAACAAAAAGATGTTGTCCGTCTCTCGCGACTAGAGAACGCTGGTTAGACTCAGCGTGGTGAGACCGCCGCGAAGAACAATGGAGGACGCGGTGTGGGAGGGACGCCGTGAGGGACGGTGGGAGAACTAAGGGGGACTCGGTGTGGGGGGGGGCACTCTAGTTTTAGAATCCTCTAATTGTATCGTATCGTATCGGAGCAGAATTACTCAGCGTGTACGATTTCACATGGGAATGGCGGCCTGCTCAATCTAACCAATAGACAATAGACAATAGGTGCAGGAGTAGGCCATTCGGCCCTTCGAGCCAGCACCGCCATTCAATGGGATCATGGCTGATCATTCTCAATCAGTACCCCGTTCCTGCCTTCTCCCCATACCCCCTGACTCCGCTATCCTTAAGAGCTCTATCTAGCTCTCTCTTGAATGCATTCAGCGAATTGGCCTCCACTGCCTTCTGAGGCAGAGAGTTCCACAGATTCACAACTCTCTGACTGAAAAAGTTTGTCCTCACCTCCGTTCTAAATGGCCTACCCCTTATTCTTAAACTGTGGCCCCTGGTTCTGGACTCCCCCAACATTGGGAACATGTTTCCTGCCTCTAACGAGTCCAACCCCTTAATAATCTTATATGTTTCGATAAGATCCCCTCTCACCAGGCTTAAGCCCTTGTCCCACTTAGGCGATTGTTTAGACGACTACAGGTGACTAGGCTGACTCCACGCGGTTGCCGGGGTGTCGCCTGTACAGTCGTGATTCGTCTCCAAAGAATCGTAGCGTTTTTCTGGTCGCCGCTGGATTTTGAGATGTTTAAAAGTTTTCGGCGTCTGTTGGTTTGACGCCAATGATGGTAGCTTGACGTCTCCTGACGGGGGCGCTGTCGTAGGTTGTCACCAGGTGTCGTAGGTTGTCGCCGGTGCTGACTTCGGTGAATTCCATCGGCGACTACCTACGTCAACCTTTGTCAACCGGCGACAGGTACCGGCATCAAAACCGCAGGCCAAAATGCCGTGAATTGTCTTCAGTTTTCGCCGACAGGGCCGTAGCTTGTCGCGGGTAGACGTAGGTTGACTTCGGTTGTCGTGGGTTGCTGCCTCTGTGGTGGTAGGTTGCCGTAGGTGCGGTCGTAGGTGGACGTCCTACTCGCGACGATTGGGTCGCCGGTTGTTGGTAGCTTGCCGTAATTTGATGTCGACTAGGTGGTCGGTTGTTGAAGCTTGTTGTAGACATTAGACAATAGACAATAGACAATAGACAATAGGTGCAGGAGTAGGCCATTTAGCCCTTCGAGCCAGCACCGCCATTCAATGCGATCATGGCTGATCACTCTCAATCAGTACCCCGTTCCTGCCTTCTCCCCATACCCCCTCACTCTGCTATCCTTAAGAGCTCTATCCAGCTCTCTCTTGAAAGCATCCAACGAACTGGCCTCCACTGCCTTCTGAGGCAAAGAATTCCATACCTTCACCACTCTCTGACTGAAAAAGTTCTTCCTCATCTCCGTTCTAAATGGCCTACCCCTTATTCTTAAACTGTGGCCCCTTGTTCTGGACTCCCCCAACATTGGGAACATGTTTCCTGCCTCTAATGTGTCCAATCCCCTAATTATCTTATACGTTTCAATAAGATTCCCCCTCATCCTTCTAAATTCCAGTGTATACAAGCCCAATCGCTCCAGCCTTTCAACATACGACAGTCCCGCCATTCCGGGAATTAACCTAGTGAACCTACGCTGCACGCCCTCAATAGCAAGAATTGTCTTGGGGGGGGGGTCCAGTCGCCGGTTTTTCGGCGACCTGCTACGACTATGACAATCGCCGACAGTCGCCTAAAAAATTGCCTGAGTGGAACGGGCCCTTTAAAGTGTTTTAATGTGAGCTCCGTGCATTAAAACACAATTCTAATTGATCCATTTTTCACGTTGCACCTCTTTGAATTCCATCTCACTGCACCTAATTCTTTGCCTATCATGCGATCACCGATATTGATACGGAAGGCTTGCTTTGGGCTAAGAGGATTAATCATCGGGAGTTCATTAACTAGTTGACCCCCATCTCCAATCAACCGTAAGAAACCCTGGTGCATATTTAAGAAAAAAGTGCTTTACCAAATGTCCCCAGAAACAAATTACCGGTTAATGTAATTTCTCGAGAAGAGTCTTTTTTGTCTGATTTATCAGATCATTGTAATGCATTTTAACAACGACTTTTAAAGAAAAATGGAGACCACAATGATATAATTTAGGGGTGGCACGGTGGCGCAGCGGTAGAGTTGCTGCCTTACGGTGCCGGAGACCCGGGTTCGATCCTGAGTACGGGCGCCGTCTGTACGGAGTTTGTACGTTCTCCCCGTGACCTGCGTGGGTTTTCTCCGAGATCTTCGGTTTCCTCCCACACTCCAAAGACGTGCAGGTTTGTAGGTTAATTGGTCTGGTATATATGTAAAAATTGTCCCTAGTGTGTGTAGGATAGTGTTAATGTGCGGGGATCGCTGGTCAGTGCGGATTCGGTGGGCCGAAGGGCCTGTTTCTGCGCTGTATCTCTAAACTAAAAAAAATAGAAGGCAATTGTGTGTGCTGAGAAAATGGCACAAAATGCTGGAGAGAAGGAATGGGTGTCTGGGTTAAAACGTGGCCGTCGAGTCGGAGGGGCAGGAGGAATCACAGAGGGGGAGTAGTGAGAGAGGGTGGTGCTAAACTCTCGTTGGAGAGAAGAGGAGAACTTCTTCAAAGTTGACCTACCTTGAGGAGAATCCGCAGTGGAGCGGCAAGATGTGTCGGAAAAAAACTGCAGATGCTGGTTAAAATCTGAAGACACCCATTCCTTCTCTCCCGAGATGCTGCCCGACCCGCTGAGTTGCTCCAGCATTGTGTGTCAACCTGCAGTGGGGGCCAAATCACTGGATGTTTTCAAGAGAGAGTTGGATTTAGTTCTTAGGGCTAACGGAATCAAGGGATATGGGGGAAAAAGCAGGAACTGATTTTGGGATGATCAGCCATGATTGAAAGGTGGTGCTGGCTCGAAGGGCCGAATGGCCTACTCCTGCACCTATTTTCCCCTATGTTTTCTATGGGCTAAATGCAGGCAAATGGGACAAGCCCAATGGGCCAACTTGGTTGGCATGGACAGGGAAGACCAAAGGAACAATGTTTCCAATGATGTAGTGCTTTACCTGTGATCAGACTTTACTGGACTTTAGCTTGCATTAAACGTTATGCCCTTTATCCTGCATCTGTACACTGTGAACGGCTCGATTGTAATCATGTGTTGGCTTTTCGCTGGCTGGTTAGCACGTGACAAAAAAGCTTTTCACTGTACCTCGGTACACGTGACACTAAACTAGACTAAACTGTCATATGTTGAAAGACTGAAGCGACTAGGCCTGTATACACTGGAATTTCGAAGGGATCTTATCGAAACGTATAAGATTATTAAGGGGTTGGACACGTTAGAGGCAGGAAACATGTTCCCAATGTTGGGGGAGTCCAGAACCAGGGGCCACAGTTTAAGAATAAGGGGTAGGCCATTTAGAACAGAGATGAGGAAAAACTTTTTCAGTCAGAGAGTTGTGAATCTGTGGAATTCTCTGCCTCAGAGGGCAGTGGGGGCCAATTCTCTGAATACATTCAAGAGAGAGCTAGATAGAGCTCTTAAGGATAGCGGAGTCAGGGGGCATGGGGAGAAGGCAGGAACGGGGTACTGATTGAGAATGATCAGCCATGATCACATTGAATGGCGGTGCTGGCTCGAAGGTCCGAATGGCCTCCTCCTGCACCTATTGTCTATTGTCTATTGTCTATTGTCTATTGTCTATTGTCTAAGTACACTAAACTAAACTGAACTCAAAACAATAAACGAAACTAGACTAAACTAAAGTACACTAAACTAAACTAAACTATGACGCTATATTAGCAAGGGTTAAATAAGTAGGTTACGATAATATTCTGATATCTGTAGTTTCCTGAAGACCTTTGCAAAATCTACTTTGCAAAAAGTCAGCTTCCCCTTCTTCAAATTTGCTTCTAAGTAAAGCAGAGCTGTGTGAGCGTTTCAAGGCCACTGGCCAGTGTTTGATTAGTGGGGTGAGTTCAGTGCATTGATCAGTGTGAGCCTCTGATGGTCTCCTTGCTCATTGAGCAGACAGCTTCACTGAAGTAGCATCGTGACCCATTCGACACGTCCTCAATTCCTTGTGTAGAGTCACTGGCCCGAGGAAAATTGTACTTGTCTTTTTGCCCACGTCATCCGCACTCAATCCCACGAGGTTAAATGCTGGGTTCACAGTTTATCTTTGTTAATGATCTATGAATAAGGGGTGAGCCTGGGTCACGGCAGGAGATTACCACTTAGCCTCATTCTTACATCTCAGCTGATTGCACCCTTTATTCACTTCACGGGTCTGAAGTTTAGTTTTTCAGTTTAGTTTGGAGATACAGGCCCTTCGGCCCACCGGGTCCGCGCCGACCAGCGATCCTCGCACACTAACGCTACCCTTCACACGCCTGGGACTATTTACATTTAGACCAAGCCAATTAACCTACAAACCTGTACGTCTTTGGAGTGCGGGAGGAGACCGAATATCTCAGAGAAAACCCACGCAGGTCACGGGGAGAACGTATAAACTCCGTGCAGGCAGCGCCCGTAGTCAGGATCGAACCCGGGTCTCTGGCGCTGTAAGGCAGCAACTCTACCGCTGCGCCAACGTGCCGCCCTGAAAGAAGGGGACATTTTGTGTCTATCTTCTCTTTATTCATGACTTTGATGAGGACATTGGATATATATTGTATTTGTCTATATATTTACATTTATACATACACATTTATATATACACTGCCTCAGAAGGCAGTGGAGGCCAATTCTCTGAATGAATTCAAGAGAGAGCTAGATAGAGCTCTTAAGGATAGCGGAGTCAGGGGGTATGGGGAGAAGGCAGGAACGGGGTACTGATTGTGAATGATCAGCCATGATCACATTGAATGGTGGTGCTAGTTCGAAGGGCCGAATGGCCTACTCCTGCACCTATTGTCTATTGTCTATTGTCTATTTATATATACATTTACAAAAAAACATTTATATATACATCTAGTTTAGATTATTATATACATATTTTACTTTCAGTACAGCATTGGAACATGCTATTCAGTCCACATTGTCTGTGCTGACCACGAGCCTGAGGTAAACTATTCTCCTGTGCCTGCACATTATCCATATCCCTGCATTCCCTAGACAGACACAGAGTGCTGGAGTAACTCAGCGGGTCAGGCAGCATCTCTGGAGAAAAGGAATAGGTGGCGTTTCGGGTCGAGACCCTTCTTCAGACTGAGAGTCAGGGGAAAGGGAATCGAGAGATACAGACGGTGATGTCGAGATATATAGAACAAATGAATGAAAGATATGCAAAAGGAAACAGGCCTTTGTTAGCTGTTTCGATATCTCTCGTCTCCCTTTCCCCCTGAGTTGGAAGAAGGGTCTCGACCCGAAATGTCACCTATTACTTTTCTCCGGAGATGCTGCCTGTCCCGCCGAGTTACTCCAGCATTTTATGTCTATCTTTGGTAGAAACCTGCATCTGCAGTTCCTCCCTCCACATTCCCTCCATTCCCTGTATATCCACATGCCTATATCAAAGCTGCTTCAACGGTACCCTTGTATCTGCCTCCACCACCACCCATGGCAGTGCGTTCCAGGCACCCACCGCCCTCTGTACAAAAAAAGTTGCTACTCACATCTCCTTTGAACTTTGCCCCTCTCACCTTAAAGCTGTGGCCACTATTCTGGGAGAAAGGCTCTGACTGTCTACCCTGTCAATGCCTCCTGTATACCTCTGTCGGGTCTTAGTTTAGAGATACAGGGCAGAAACAGGCCCTTTTGGCCCACCGGGTCCGCGCCGCCCAGCCCAGCGATCCCCGCACACTAACACTATCCGATACCCACCAGGGACTATTTTTACATTTATACCCAAGCCAATTAACCTACAAACCTGTACGTCTTTGGAGTGTGGGAGGAAACTGAAGATCTCGGAGGAAACTCATGCAGGTCTTGGGGAGAAGGTACAAACTCCGTACAGACAGCGCCCGCGGTCGGGATCGAACCCGGGTCTCCGGCGCTGCATTCCCTGTAAGGCAGCAACTCTACCGCCGCGCCACCGTGCCGCTCCTGAACCTTCTACGTTCAGCATTCTGGTAAACCTCTCCTGCACCCTCTCCAAAGCCTGCACATTCTTCCTGCAATGAGGCGCCCAGAACTGCACGCAATACTCCAAATGCGGCTCACAGACAGCCTTATAGAGCCATAACGACATTTAAAAGGCATTTGGACAGGAACAAGTTTAGAGGCTCAGGAAAGGTTTAGAGGGATATGGGCCAAACACAGGCAGGTGGGTCTAGCAGGTGAGACTTGGGCAAGTTGGGCCAAAGGGCCTGTTTCCATGCTGTACGATTCAATGTCTCAGCATGAGGACTTCCCGTCTCTTATTCTCAACGCCATGTCGGCACGGTGGCGCAGCGGTAGAGTTGCTGCCTAACAGCGCCAGAGACCCGGGTTCGATCCCAACTACGGGTGCTGTCTGTACGGAGTTTGCACGTTCTCCCCGTGACCTGCACGGGTTTTCTCCGGATGCTCCAGTTTCCCCCCACACTCCAAAGACGCGCAGATTTGCAGGTTAATTGGCTTCGGTAAAATTGTAAATTGTCCCCAGTGTGTGTTGGATAGTGGTGGTGTGTGTACGGGGTAATCGCTGGTCG